>NC_091126.1:170673177-170973177 GCF_040183065.1 Periplaneta americana | reverse complement strand
TTCAATAACATCTGATATAAACCTAAGCAATGTTGAATTGCATTTTAGATTATAATTGAAGGGTGGTATTTCAATGTAAATTTTGAAATCTTAAAGCTTTGTTTGTTGGTATGTGAAGTATTAAAATGTGTTTTTGTTTTATAAGTTGGCAATCATAGTCACGATTGTACAGTGGAGACCTATAGGCCTAATTGTATCGAATAGTATGATCACAGTAACAAAAGATACACTATATAATGCTATAGGCATATATTGAAGATTATTATTGTTTTTACACCCCTTATAACAAATAAAATATATGTAATACACTAAATTTGTTTTTTAAAAACATAAACAGTGATCAACTTTACTCCGCAATAATTTAAAATCGATCTTAAACTAAAAATTCAATGGTGATCAACTTTACCCTATTTAAGCAGGTAACTTCGATCACAAGTCAAATAAAAAAAAACAGTTTTTTTATAGATTGTAATTCAATTCTTGTAATGTGTCTTCATAAGTGAAGGATATGACAACAAAATGATATTTTCTGAGGAACTTCGCTCCATTGCATAACCTCAATATCATTAAAAAATTGCAAAATTTTGATCGACTTTACCCTCTTCTACGGCACTTGAGGTCTTGAAGCACAGGTACAAAGAAAAATGCAACAGAGTAAGAAATAATTGTGTATGAAGATCGAAATAAAGGTAATTTTTATGTCATTCTTCATTGATTTTAAGGTCATAAAATCATCTTTTTATGTCTTTTTAAGTATTTTAGGTCATTCAAATCCGGGCCCTAAGATTCTATTCCATAAAAATACTCACTTTAAGCATCCTTGTTAAAACAGACTGCATGTAAGGGATTTGTACATGCTGCCATTGTGGTTCTGTCAGTGTCGAAACCACATTTCCTAAAGCTACCAAACCGCGATCTAGATTAATAGCTTCTGCTATGAAATGACTGCCAGTTTCTACTAAGACTGTCTTCTCTGAACCTCCGAGATCAGTGAACTGGGCTTTTGAAATTCTATGATGGACAACATTATCTGTAAAACAATTATAATAAAACAATTAATATACAAATGAGTTCTTCATACTTTTATATTAAATGTTTACAAGGACAAGATAATAATTATCCACACTTTTGTGTTACATTCGTTCGGGTCAAATTTCTGCATATTTAAAGGACACAACTAAAATTCTTTCTATCATTTATTATCATAATACACCGCTCTCTTAAATTGACTGAGTATACTGCGAATTAAATCAATGGCCTTTCTAAAACATGCTATGGAATGTTTAATTAAAAAAAAAAAAAACAACAATTTTTATCTCAAAAAGCAAAAACAAGCAAAATGTTATTAAACTTTTTTGTTTGAAATATGGCAAAGAAATAACCCCCTGAAAGTAATGACATTACTTATGGTTGACTCCGTACTGTATATTATATTTCACCATTACCTTAGAGTGCACCAAATAAGTAATATTGTTGTATGTTACATCTAAGAGTTTATGTTCATTTCGCTATTTCATTTTAATAAATTAACAATTAGAAGTAGAGTCAGTAGAAGAAAAAATCAGCAGATACAAATTCAATTGGCTAGATCATGTAAGAAGACTGGAAAATTCAAGAATCCCAAAAATTATGATGCAATATAAACCTAGAGGACATTGTCGACCAGGAAGTCCTTCAAGAAGACTGCTAGATGGGGCCGAAACAGGTCTAGAGAGGCCTAATTCGTGAAGGATGATGATGATGAATATACTGCGAGGCTTTAATGTACTGGTATAGGGTGACCAGCGAATAGGGATTATAAAGAATGGACACTTCGCGTCAGTACCTTTGATGTAGCCGGACTGATTTCAATGACCTTCAAGCCAGCTAAAGCGTGAGATTCTGCTTTCTCCCTAGAGTTGGCGCTGACATCACACCAGCTAGCAGTCGACACAGCGGAAATATAACACACATAATTAATATATCTAGGCACATTATGTACTCAAATAAAATAAATTGGATCCATAAAATAATAAATCCGTCATTAACTGTAATGTCTAGACTCTAGAGTTCCTTTATAATGAGAGTTGAGACGTTGAACCCAACAACAATTAAAGTATGTAATGATTTGATAGCGCTGAAAATGGAAAAACAAAACTCTTACGAGAAGTAAAACCATATACCTATATTATATTATATACAAATATTAAACGAATTCGATACTTAATTTTATAATGTATTGTATTATTTTATAATATAATTTATGATATCTGAAATATAAAATATTATTATTACAACTAGTTTGTCACTGAGAAATAAGGAAAAGCTGTTAACTTGAATTTATTTGAAGCAAAGCGTTACTGGATTATGCAATAAGGTAGGCGATGTTTGGATCCCATGTCTCAACTCTATTCTCAATTATTATCTTAGCGTATGCTCGATTACACTAACCTCTAGCACTTGAAAGTGGAACTATACGCTGGCGCACAGAGAAACAAAACACAGGAAAATTCGCTCAGTGTCCATTCTTTATAATCCCTATTCGCTGGACAACCTTTCAGCCAGGTACGTATACGCAAGTGTGAAATAATTTTAATTTTAATGTTCATAAAACAATAAAATTTGAATAACCTGGCCATTGTATATAATTCACTACATCTGCGTTTGGTTATGACTGGCGAATGCTTTCACTGGGGTGACCAGATGGTCTCGTTTGTTCGGACATGCCCTCTTTTTCAGGCCTTTGTCTGGGGTGTGGGTGGATTTAAAAAAAAATTGAGAAATATCTTCCTTTTCGTCACTTGTATGTATGACTGATATTTTGAAATTATCTGATTTAAAGTCTTTTTCAAGTAATTTGCCTGTAGGTTGTAATGATCATTGCTCACAGGTGGCTAGTAAATCGAGAGATCGAGGTGCAAAAGTAAGTCTAAATAGATATTTTCTATCTTTAATAATAACTGTAGTTCCTTTGACTTCCATATGTAGCTAATTGTAAAATAATAATGACTTTTATTAAATTTTAACATAATTATTTTGTAATAAAATAGATATTAATATACTTTCAAATATGATGTAAGCCTAAATGTGCACTGTAAATATTTTGTAATAAAATAGATATTGACATAAATTAAAGTACAATATAGGCCTAAGTCTAAATCTAAATACATATTTTCTGTCCTCTTTTTCCGAACAATGTCCTCCTTTTTGAAGCTTTGTGTCCTCTTTTTTATCGATGTGAATCTGGTCACCCTATACCAATACTGAATCATTCTGTAAATGTTTAAAACCATATTATGTGTCCTAACACACCCCAAGATAAGATGATTTGAGAAGCAGGTAAAGGCTGGTTCACAATAAACTGGAAACGAGAATCGGAACGAAAACGAAAACGGTAAAATTGTTACAATGTGTACATTTAAATGTGAGCATTCACAATTACCAAAAAGCTTGCCGGGGCCCAGGAACGGAGAGTTGGCCAAGTTTCAACTTTGGCGTTCACGTTTCCTATCACAGCCCACTAGATTCATTCTATTGCCATCTAAAAACTATTTTGTCGTCGTATATTTTGTAGCAAGACGACCGTGATATAACCTATGCATTATTTTGTTCTGTGCATCATGGAGCAAGTTTTATTTGATGAGATTCTAATATTGAGTGTTGAGGAAAATCCTCACGTTTACGATAAGCAGCATGCCTCGTATAAAGATGAGAAAATGAAGGAGAATACGTGGCTTTCAAAAGCTGCATCTTTGAACACCGATCGGAAGCGAATCATATTTTATTACTGTATTGGTTGTAGTACACACTACATATTCATGCTTCAATTCAATAACTACTGTTGTGTTCATTTTTGTTCTATTACAAATGTTTCTTCTCTAAATATTTTACATTATGGTAGACTTAAAACAAGTTGTATAATAAAGATGCGTGGGCATATTTATAGTACCATACCTAATGAAATGTTTCAGTTGAAATTTCGAAGTTGGTTAACCTGTGTTTATGTTAGCTGCTTTGTACTCATGAGAGAATGCCATTGGTAAATTATACACAAATAACATCAGAATGCGTAATATCGACTTTACATATCGTTATTGACATACTTATCGATATGCATAGTCGTCTACATTCTCGGTTTATTGTGAATCAAAAATTTTCATATTCACGTCCTCTGCTTCTCGTTTTCATTCTGGTTCTCGTTCCCGGTTTATTGTGAATCAGCCTTAATATAGGGTGTGACTTGGAACATTTTTTCTTACAGTTTAGTAATTATTCTGGTTAATATAAATTAATTTCACATTAAAAACAAATTCCTGAAATAGAATCCACTAATTACCTTTATGAATAAAATTAATAACTGTATTCTTCTTCAAATAACATGAAAAGTTTGATGTTGAATTACATGAATACTAACCACGTTTACAAGATTCCAATCAGACCACAAGATATTGCTCTTCTTAAGTGTAAGAAGGAAGTGTTAACTCATTTTAGATTTCAGACAGATCTCAATTGTTACTCCCATGGTCCCTTAATGTGAATGGTACAATTTATTTGATAACCCTCTCCATATACATACCGACAATCCACTGCTGCTCTAGGGTCAACGTGAATATGGAATGAGAGTGACAGGTCTGCTGCTGCTGCTGCTGTGCTGCAACCCACCCCACTTGCCTGTTGGTCATTCCGACATGCAGGCAGTTAAATACTTCGCTAATGCTTTGACATTCAAACTCTTCGGCTCCAATGACGACAGTATCATCCTTCGAAACACAAAATATTGTCAAATTATTGAAAATTAATATTTATTAGTTTTAACGAAAATTAACTGACAAGCGAGTTCAAATAAAACAAAAAACAAACACATCTACAAGAGATATGAGAAGATCCAAACATTGCAAAAAAAAAAAATTTAAAGTTACTGACTTCATATGGATGAATGACAAACAGCCAAGTATAGTGAGGGTCACATAAGAATAGTTCCTAAACAGCAAATATTGCCGTCTTGTCAGTGTTGCCAACTATTACCAGATATCACACGATTCTATGTATTAAATTACTTATTTACTTACCGTACTGTATGTTGGAAGGTTATTCTAAATAATTCAATAATTTGTAACGTATTTTCGTAGGCAAACTATACGACAAAGGAATCAACATGTCAAGTATTTTGTCTGGCAATACGAAATTCATTGGTTTAACTAAACAATTGACTCACGAGACCTAACCTAAAAATGTATTTTGTTTGACCACATAAAATTATTAGTACTAACTCCGAAAACTTACCTGACTATAGTCTTGAATTATAACCACAACGCAACACATAAAATAATTGTTATGTATTAACATTAATACTGATATTAATTAATTATTACTATGTTCAAATTTCACTAGCTTCCAGTAATGGCTCAGAAATCTAGTACAATTTTAATTTCAAGGAACTCCAGTACTGACAAATATTGTCGAAATTTGTTTCAACTGCCAACATACCAGTTACAAAATCACTACCATTTGAGGAGCATCATTTCAAAACGTATTAAGTCCCCCAGTGGACGAAATTAAATTTGTTACTTTCTATTTATTTATCTTTCATGCTGTGAACTCTGATGGTTCCAAGTCGTCATATTTGTAAACTGTGAAACCAGTACTTAAAAATGGTTTTGCGTAGTGTTTTGAAAACTTCTCCTGTTTACGAGTAATCCAGTTTTTCGTCGTTCGTGTAAAAAAATTGTAAGTTGCACATAATACGTTTTGAAACGATGCTCCTCATTTGTAATGTTCGTCAGTGTCGAAATTCGGAACGAAGTTGGCAAAAGAAAATTCAACCTGCAAACTAGAAAATCACCACAATCCACTAACATATGTAGTAATGGGGGGGGGAAAATGGTTAGGTTTCACCCTTAGGGTATGAAGGAAGCTGATCCGGACTATACCCACTGTTAGTAAAAATAAAAGTTTATGCTTTTAAATTGAATTAATCTGCTGGCTGTATATTGTGTATTGTTTTACTCATGTATAAACCCCACATTTCTTGCCAAAATTTGCCATAAAAACAGAGCTGGGTACTAAACACGAGCTATTGTATGCAAGGAGTTGGTGAAATGGTACACTGACTTGCTGAGGGAGCTGAAGAGGTCGGTCCACTGCAATATGTAAGTCAAGATGGCGGCTATTTCTTCCACTTAATTAGCATTTCTACTAATCATGAATTAAGGGGGTGACCTGGAGAGAAATATCCTCCCCCTCCCCCCAGATTTTAGGAAGTCCACTCAGAGAATAAACTTTTTCAAAAACTGTAAAAACTGTAATCTTCATCTTACGATGTTTGGATGACGTATATACGTCCGTTGATGTGACATATTAATGAATTAAATACTATTATAGTCACAATCATGCCATGGTATGAAAGAAAAATTTCACAACCTCGAGCGGGAATCGAACCTGCGACTTCCTGTTTTCCGGTCAGGCGCTCTACCGGAAAACAGGAAGTCGCAGGTTCGATTCCCGCTCGAGGTTGTGAAATTTTTCTTTCATACCATGGCATGATTGTGACTATAATAATATTTAATTCATTAATATGTCACATCAACGGACGTATATACGTCATCCAAACATCGTAAGATGAAGATTACATTTGTAAAGTTTCTTTCCACCCATAAGCAGTGCTGACTAAGATCAGACGCTATGGACAGTACTCTATAACGGAGTCGCCAGTATGAAAGGATAATTCCGAGCCTTTGGCGTGAGACGAACTCGATAGCTCTGTGGTAGAGCGCCTGACCGGAAAACAGGAAGTCGCAGGTTCGATTCCCGCTCGAGGTTGTGAAATTTTTCTTTCATACCATGGCATGATTGTGACTATAATAGTATTTAATTCATTAAAATTGTATTTTAATTTGATATGACTTTTCAGTAACTGAAATAAATTCTGTTATGTAGATTTAAGTAGTTGTTTTCTTGAAGGTTGGTGATCTGCCAGACGATCTTGATTGGTTGAAATTTAAACCACTTGAATTTTCAGTCTTCATTGTTAGTGTTAAGAATTCAGGTGTGCCGTGTTTTTATTGGTGTAGTTTTCAGTGTTAGTTTTGTTTAGCAAATATAATAATTTTGTTTCCAAAATAATTGCAGCATATACAGTACTACGCGACCAAGGCAGGATCCGTCATGGCAGAATGAGGAACTCCGTGCTAGTTGCATATGTTTACTGCTGGAGTGTCGTCACATCCAATGCCTAGCGTTTCAATCTGGTCGCAATGCCGTGTGTAGGAAGACATGTGTTTCGTAGCCAAGCGCTGAGCATTTTTTATAATGCCATAAAGTTTTGTGTTGAAAAAAAGACAACTGGTTTATTCCTACCTCTATGGAAGACAATAGAGCGTGCTACAGCTATTGTGAAGTTAAATAAGGAAACAATTAGTAGAATTAGAAAGGAAGGTAAAGAATGTGAGAACAAGGGTGTAGAAATATCGACGCGAAACAAAGTTAGACGACCTCCTCCAAATAGGTTGAATTAGACGACATGGACAAATGTATCATAAGAAGAGAAGTTCAAAAATATTATAATCTCTACAAAGAGCTTCCAACATTAGGAAAGTCGCATAAATTTTGTAAGAGAGAGATAGGTTTTAAAGGGTGCAAGGAAACTTTACTAAAACTCATACTATCCATGGGGTTTGCATTCAAAAAAAGTATAGATAAAAGGAAATATCTAATAGAAAGCTCTGACATATTAGCCCGTTATGTACCTGGATGAAACATAGTTTCATATTCATTACAATTACACTGTCCACAAACGTTGGCAAGACGTAAACATACCAGGAGTTTATACAAATAGCAGTGCACGTCAACGATTTATAGTAGCCCATGCTGGTGGTAGTGATGGTTTTATACCGGGTGCTTTCCTCGTATATTATGTCCGGCGTCCGGCCACTTTAAAATGCTAAGGTAAGAAATGTGTATCAAATGCAATATTGTATAAAATACAGTACCTACTTTAGTTTACGTTACTTTCGATTCATGTTCCCTCCTTTACAAACACCGATGTTGTAATGTGTTTTCTGAATAGATTCCTATGTGTGTAAGCAAATGATAAAATAAAAATAAATAAAGTTAACTATATATACGAACATATAACAGATAAAGCTTGTTAATAATAATGAAACAAGAGCACAGTGCTTCAGTTTGCATCTGATGCGGACTTTACAACACGATCTGTGTTGTGAAGCGAATCGCAGCGCCACCAAACAAAACGGTTCCCGCCTTGGTCGCGTAGTAAATATAAATGTTTCATTGTACAATTGCAAAATAACAAGCGACATTGTTTACTTTTCTTAAAAAGAAACGATGTATAGAGGAGCAGTGGAAAGTACACCTGTTGCATTCAATGAAGAATATTCTCAATTCGCTTTTAGTGAAAGTGAAACCTGTGAACTGGTAATTCTCTCCTACTCATTCAATTAACATAAAATTATGTAATCTTATTGATACTTGGAAGTAATAAAAATAATCACACTTGCTAGTGATTCCAAAGATATTTGTAAGACCCACTTCATTAAGAAGTAGAATTTTCAGTGTCTAGATTGAGATATCAGACACACCAATCCATCAATGTTTTGAATAATTTCGAGGGAAAAATTGTTCCAGAGCCGGGTATCGAACCCGGGAAATTATTCAAATCAACTTTACAGGGAGTTATACCTGAAATCTTGATTTGCATAATACACGTCACTGTTCGTTAACAGAAAACCACAATTTAAGTCACACGGAGTTAGTGTGCACTCAAAGTTGGTTGCTTGACAGTTGTCAGCCCACTTTGAGGTCTGTGGATATAGAGGGAAAAATTGGATCGGTGTCGGTTAGAGTTCCCGAGTAGCTCAGTGGTAGAGCATTGGTACGTTAAACCAAAGGTCCCGGGTTCGATACCCGGCTCCGGAACAATTTTTCCCTCGAAATTATTCAAATCAACTTTACAGGGAGTTATACCTGAAATCTTGATTTGCATCAATGTTTTGTTTAAGCGTTAAATAACATCATCTCCCTCTCACCTGTGATGGTAACTCACCTGCTCATCCACAATAGCCAACTGTCTCTTAAATTGGCTTGTATTCAGTAGGTCTCTAACGCCTTCTTCATAGATTTCAATAAACGAGACGGTTACTTTGAATCTTCGACCAGGAATTTGCTGAAATAAACAAAAATATATATACACAAAAAGTGCACTTCAAATGACCTCCAAACAACAGCAACAAAATATTACAAAGAAGCAACTGTTGTAATCACATTGGCTATTCTTTGCTATTCATGAATACAACTGTAAAAATTTTATTAATTCAATATTGAAACCCACAAATATCTAAAGTTCCTTGTACAAGATCAAACTGTCGTCAAATTCAGTGCTTCACAAAATTTGTCAATAACTTACAAGTTTTATTGTCAAATCACTGACAATACTTTTAAAGTCTTTGATGGCAAGAAAGTAAATAAAAACGTTCTCTATTCAATCAAAGACTTGATACTTCTTTGAAGGAATTGACCAATGGGATTCGAAAATAATACAGCGCCACAAAATCATGGTGTCCTGGCTGAGAGAAGTTTGTAAGTTAATTCAATTATATTAATTAAACCCATGCCTGTATGTCGTGGGTTCTGTGGAATACCACAATAAAATGAAGGAAAATAATGTGTATGACAAATTGCAAATCAGACATCTCGAATAAGTACCAATACATATAATTTTTTGAACGAAGATGTTTCTAACCTATAACCTATATGAATACTAATTATTTTAAATATTTTCTTTTAAAACAATAGGCAATCATAATATTCTTCGTTTTATAGTACCGTAAAGTTAAGTAATACAATATTGTTTTGTATAGTGAACTTATTCTCCAAAGGACTTAGATATTTATATTGTAATATTTGGTAGTTATGCCTGTATAGGTTACAATGAATTTTAAGCACATGTTTAAAATCTTGTCAAATCTTTAGCAATATGAAATAGTATTTGATAGATATCTTTCAATATTGATCAATCTCTGACAATTTACAAATATTTTATTAGCAAGAGACTATAGGAGAACTCTCTAAGTTTCAGATATCTTACATATTTTTTCGTTCTTTGTATGAAACATAGTAAAAAAAAAAAAAAGGGAGAGAGAGAGAGAATTCCCAGCAGAAAGTATTTTGAATTTTGAAGTTCGCAAGATCTAATTCTGTAAATCATACAACGTGTATATTAAAGACAATTTCTGTTTCATGTAGTGAAGAAATTAGCCAACAGTACCAGCAGGTCTAGGAGAAAGGCAGCATCCATGAAAAAAGCTCTGGACAACAGTTTCGGATCATCACACCCAAATAATTAATAGAGTTTTTCCAGTGGAGTTAACAGGAGCAGGCATCAGTTAGGGAGAACAAGTTTTGGGAAGAGCATTGTATATGAAGGGCTACAAGGTGCAGTTGCAACAAGCTCCCCAATTTGGTGACAAACTTAAGGGATACAACATTTACATAAATTGCTCACGAATGGAAAAAGACTTCACATTCTGCCTGATTTTCTCATATGAAGCAATATTTCACTATGGGAAAGCATTATAAATCAATTATTTGGAAATTTACAAGTGTGCAGTTTGTCCTAGATTTTAGCTTATTTATATACATTTCAAATCGGTCCGTTACTGATATTCTTTGATAACAATGTGTCTTTTATGTTTAATGGCAAGATGAATTTCATAAACATAACCACACTTACTGCAAGTCTAGTGAATATTTCTCTTGTTACTCTTGGTATCATGCCATATTCTGTCTCACTCAAGGCACAATGTAGACCAGGTCCAAGAATTGTGTAAGTCTTCCCTGAACCAGACTGTCCATATGTGATGATTGATATATCATAACCTGGAACACAGGCAATTTGAAATAGAAATCGAATTGGAACAATTGGACAAACGTAAGTAACTGGCTGCGTAATGAGATTTTTTGCACATTATTTTTAAAAAGTCTTTGTACAGATGTTACAAGTTTGTCCCCTTTCTTCTGAGTTTTAGACTTTCGTGAGAAAATTTCCATGTGGAAATGTAACATCACTGTTTTCATCAGGCAATAATTTGTTATTAAATATAGTCTCTGCCATGTCCTAATAAGTGGTCGATGACATAATTATTGTAGGAATCATCTATCATAACTTACTATTTCTACCATACATTACACATAACACTGAATTCTTTTTCGCAACTTCAATAAGTCAAGAAGAACCTTATTGAACTGACACAAATTAAATTAAAAAGAAGATAAATTTACTTAACATTCCTTTTTTTTATAATACAGAGTCCAGGATGAACACTATAGAAAAGAAAGTTTTATAAATCAATAACTAATAAATTTCTTTAAGGCCCGGTTTCTTCAACCTTTGTTAAATTATAACAGAGTTATTCCATTTTAACTGTAAACTTAACAGTTGACGCATTTCTTCAACTACTGTTAGTACTAACAGGCTGTTAAAACCTATGTTAATTTAACTACCCAATTTCATGTAGTTAAATCATTTAACTCTCTGTTAGCACAGAAGTATCCAATATGGCTGGTGCGTTA
This sequence comes from Periplaneta americana, assembly GCF_040183065.1. Classification (NCBI taxonomy): domain Eukaryota; kingdom Metazoa; phylum Arthropoda; class Insecta; order Blattodea; family Blattidae; genus Periplaneta; species Periplaneta americana. The sequence continues at coordinate 170,961,612 of NC_091126.1, read as the reverse complement.
GATGCTGAACTTATATATCTGCATTATTTAGAAAATGATATCCATGAATACATAAACAGAGCGGATGATTTCTGTGATTTGACAGACCAGAAGTTCATACAAAGGTATAGGCTATATTCTGCCAAGCCTCACTTTCGTTTTCAACTTAGATCTGTTTGTTTGTTTAGTCTCATTAATTGGTTTATACTGTGAAATAATTTCCAGCAGAAGGTTTCTTTCGAAAGAAGAGAAATTAGTCCCAAGATTTCTTTTTGTTCCAGTGTTTTCCATTTCATAATAGCAAAACCAATACGCTACTCCACGCTATTGTGATACAGACGAGGAAAGAAGCAGAAATAGAAAGACTTCTATTCTCTCTGAATCAAACAATGGAAACAAGCGAGAATCCCAATTGTCAGAGTTCAGAAAACAGAAGTGAGCCTATACTTGATTATAGGTTATGGTTAAACTCTAGAATCTCTGGTCCTAACAGAGTGTTAACAAACAGAATGTTAAAATGTGAAATGTAAAGTCGAAGAAACGCAATATTTTTAACAGCAATTCATACTTTTAATTTACAGTTAATTAACGCTATGTTACGTGCATTATAACAAAGGTTGAAGAAACCGGGCCTAAATGTGGCTAGTTGCAGGAAATGGGATGAAAAAGTCGGATTTTTCATTTTTTTTTTTTTTTTTTGTAGTTTCAAAAAGAGGATGAAATACTGAGCATTTTAAAAGAAATTCATGGTTCTAAGTGCTATAGTTTTTAATATATTACTTATTGAATATTGATATTATATTATGTACTTTTCGAGAAAAATTCAAATTAAAGTTTTTATTTGTTTTCTTAGCAATTATAACAAAGATTTATGTATTTAAGAAGAACTGTGTAAAACTACGTCCTATTTTAGTATGTAAAAAAAGCCTACAGGTAGCGCAAAATGTCAAAACATAGAAATGCAGTTTTTACACCGCAAATTCGTTATTTTGTTCTCCTGTAAAATTCCCTTTCATGACTTTAGGCCCCTTTTTGCGCAACGGGTCACAGATGTTATTTCCAGTAGGGAACAGAGAAACTTGCCAAGTTTTTATGGTGACAACACTGTAATTCAATTATTGGTGATTTCCACTAGATATTCGATTGTTAATTTTTTAAAAACATAAAATTACTTAGTCATACGTTAAAAAGTGTTAAAATTTTAAAAAAGGTTATATCCATTGTATTGTGCTATATATTTTATTGTGTTTAATTCTTCTAACATAATAGACACACTAATAAAAAAGGCAAAACAAAAGCAGAACAAACCAACACAAACACTACGTGAGAATAAATACATAACATTAACATATCACAATACCGATACTCACAAAATTTCAACTTCATTCAGAAAACTAAAATACAAGATAGCATACAAAACAAATAACACAACACAGAAATATCTAAATAATCACATTAAACATTCAAATAAATATAATACAACTGGAGTTTACAAACTAAAATGCAATAGTTGCCCACATTTTTACATAGGACAGAAGGAAGATCCTTTCACACAAGATATAATGAACATATCAAAGCCATAACCAAACCCTACATCATATCAAATTATGCAGACCACATTATCAACAACAATCATGACTACAATAATATAGAAACAGATATGGAAATTTTACACATCACACCAAAAAGTTCACAGTTAAACATCTTAGAACAATACGAAATATATAAACATACAATAACATACCCACAAGATATACTTAACACACAATTACAGTTCAATACTCATACATTATTCGATGTCATGATACGTCATAACACACAAACAACCAGCCCCCACCATAAGAGCAACACATCCCCACCCCTACAATCGACAAATGCACATCGCAGAATTCAAGATCACCAGTAGTTCAGGAAACACTGAGGAAGACGTGACATTACGTCGAAACGGGCCGTCTGTCAAATTTAACACTTTTTAACGTATAACTAAGTAATTTTATGTTTTTAACAAACAAAGTGTTAACGTGAACTTTAATCAATGAATGTTAATTTTTATGTTAACGACACTGTTATTCCATTCATTTTGCTGATATTTCTGAGCTGATATGTTCATTTGTGTAGTTAAAATTGCATTCACGGTGCAGTGAAAGTGGAATGTTATTGCCTTGCAGAATTTAAGTTCCATAACAGTCCTGAGAAAGTTCTGACAAAAGTACCAATGGGAACCACACAAGAGGCACACAAAAACAGCATGGCATAAAAAACTGGCTCATTTGTGAAAAGACATCGGTGGTAAGAACATGTCTCAACATGAACCCAAAACAATTCCAGAAAAGTTCCAGCAAAGCCAGAGATGCTGGAAAACACCTGGCAGGAAACTGAATACCATCTGCATAATGTACCAAGCCACACAAATTGCACATCGATCACCATAAAAACATGAAAAAAGAAAATGGAATTTGTATAAACTTGCTGGTTGTTGAGTTATAAAACTTTCACATCAGTAGTGTTCATCCTGTCATTCCTGTATTGTATGTCCGATATTGATATACTCCGAAGTTTTATTAGACTGAATTATTACATTTTCTTCATAAGTAAAACAAACTAAGTCTATGCAACTAATCCTCACAATCTAGATGATCAGAAGAAAACATCAGAACAGAAATTAAGTTCATTAATGCAAAGAACTGACGTGTGTAAATGATAGTTTCTTAAGAAGATGAAGATTGTGTCACACAAAATGGGCAAAACTCTCAGTACCTTCCGTGAGACAGGTGAGAACAGAATTAATTAACAAATTAATTTATTTACAGTCTTACTAATAAACAGTGTATAGTTTTTATACTAGACTTATGCAGAGTTGAGACAGAAAACGTTACTAATAAACCATGCAGAAGCGATGGACGTATAAACAGTCTGTAACTATACAATGGGAATTGCTTTGCAGTAGTTATATACACGAAACCCCTTGTTTAAGTGTTGTATATATCGAAAAAATGGCCGCCCCTCTAACAGCTGTTCGTATCGACTGTCATTTTATGATGATGGTTGCCTAGTAACCAAAGAGGAACACACCAGAGAGCACAGAATAATTAGAATAATATTACTGTAGCTTGTACTCTTTGACCAAAATATAGTATGGTAATCGATTAGAGCCAGTTGTACTATCGATACTTAACACGCCACACTAGAGCGCTCTACCGGATACAATAGAGAACCTCAGATATTCTATTATCTTTCGTAACGAAGTAATGACGAAACTATGACGTAGCTGTGTAACAGTTGTACTGTTATACGCGACGTATGTAGTGATTATTAGTAAGGAATTTACACACGACTTATAAACGAGCTACTCATTGTATAAGTATAAGACAGTTAAACGTTTGTATACAGAGTTTTTATTAGTAAGACCGTTAATGTATAGTATGTCTTAACTTTATGGAGAGGGAAAGTAGGATGAAATGTTGTCAGCAGATGCAAGAGAGTCACGCTGGCAAGTGGTTGAATGCCAAACTGATAGTTTTAAAAGATTCTCACTGTACAACAGTGGAACCAATAATACTGGAAGAACAGAAAGGATTTAGGAAAGGAAGAAACTACACAAATAATGTATTTTCATAATAGTACATTATGCAACGAGCCTATAATGGTAGTAATTAAGACGCGAGTATGTTTGTTTATGAAACAAGCACGAATTTCATAATTTTCATACGAGCATCTTAATTACCATTATAGGCAAGTTTCATACGACTTTTTATGCTCGACCATATTTCTAACTTGAAATTATTCATAAGTATTCATGTTATAGTTATCTAAGTGAGGAGCGGAACTGACCTTCTAAATTGTGAGATGTGTGTAGACGCGAAAGTATTGATGTTTTCCGAGGAACGAATGTCATTGACCTTGATATAATCTAGGGAGTAAACTAAATATTGATCTTGATACAACACTGAAATTAAATTAGACATTGAAAAACGAGATGACAAATTTAATTTATTTGAATATTATTTACAATTAACGCTAATTATTATAGTAACAGAACATAACCTTCTGCGACAGTATTGGATTTCCAGCCTCCGTGACGTTTCACTAGTTGTCTTTCGATTGCATATCCGAGAATAATCGATAATTTCACTTTTATAATGTTACAATGGTGATTTCTGACTGGCTGAACAACTGAACTATAATGAATAGGTGTACTTTAATGAGGTACATTAAAGGGCTGCTACCAGGTGTATAATTACTACATTTCGGCATTGTCGAGCATAAAAATAATGATAGAAAGAAGAAAAAAATTAGTTTTGAAATACTTTTCATTGATTACAATATCATCATGTGGTTAGCACAATGATCCCCAATTTGTTATAGCTGGCTTTCGTAACTGGATTTCACTACCCATCATAGCTCCCAAAGTGCATCATGATGCTGAGTGCGCAAAAGTCCCATAACTCCGAAATTTCAAGAGGAAATTTCTTCCCCCATAAGCACCAGAACCAGCACACATTCCATTAACACAAGTCCTGTGCAAAATGCCTTAGACCATCACACCATATATAAATATAGAGATGAAACACAAAATAAATACCATAAACAAAAAAATCATAACATAATACATACATATATTTCTTCTACAGTATTTATTTCTTTTGTCTGAAGTAGACTATATCAGGAGTTGGAGGAAAAGACAAGATAAGGGACGATGAAATTAATAAACCCGAATTTAATTCAGGACAGAACACAAGAACGTGCAACTTCATGGCAATTCATTGTGCATTTACATAAACTAAGAAAATTATGCTCTAGAAACAGAAGAGAAAGAGAATCTAAATAATTTATTCTGCTTCGATAAAAGGCATAATTATCATAAAATTAACATCATTCTTACTTAAATACCATAAGCAGTTTATTTCTGTCCAACAAAACACACTTTTAAGAAAATCCCCACCCTACCACTTCATAGCATCGCTTTATGAATTTTTTCTGGGGCAAAAATGAAATATGGCATTGCTACGAAGTGGCGGTGATGTGTTGAATATTTGGTAAAACACATAGGCCTACTTTAAAATAAAATTCATTCGCAACATTTTGGGGAGGCTAATATCTTTCCAAGAAAATTAATTGGGTCCATGTCTTAATTATCAGTACTATACCACAGTCTAATTAGACTGTGACTATACTATCGTCTCTCATTTTAATGACGCAATATAATTTACCAATTTCAGAGAAACTAGTGCACATATAGTTCTGGTGATTTCGGAAGTAAAAATCGTAGGTCTAATTTGTTGTTGTTTAGTCAACTGTCCGAAGACAGGTCTCAACCTCACAAGTGATATTAACAAGGCACCACTTATGAGGCAACTAGGCCAGGAGATAATGAAGTAGGATAGCTAGTTCCTTTCCTCTCCATTGCATACATCGCCGATTAGCTACATATTACACTAATCAGACTTCAGATGTATGCAAACAATTGTTTTTCCTCTGACACATATCATCAAATTAAATCTACTGCCTTATAATACATGTATATAACAGCCAGAACCTCAATCAGAGGTAAATCGTAATTTATAAGAGGTTTTTTTTTTTTTTTTTTGTGGAGATGGAGTTCATTGTATACGCAGGTCATAACGAAAGTCTAAACTAACCAAATCTAACCTGTCACAGATTCGTAAATGCGAGGTGTATAAGCAGAGTAAGAAGGTAACTACCTCTGCGCTACTTTAGCCCTAATTTCATACAATGCTTCGCTTAATGCACTTCACCAAGACGTAGCAAAAGAATGTACGATTATGTATAAAATGGGTCAATTTTTTACAATAAATATGAAAGTCTTACTTTACCTTCTAAGACACAATTAACTAGTGGATATACTGCCGTGGAAAACAGCTGACTTTGGGAACAACTCATTGGTAAAGCATAATCGACAGTAAAAATTTTCTGGCTGCCGACAACAATTTGGTTGGCATACGGAAAAGCATCAACACAGACAACTTCATGTAATCTGTCTGTTGGAAGTAACGGACGTACCTGAAAGTAAGAAAAATAGCCAACAATTTTAAGACATCAAATTATAATTTACTTACATGGTTTCATACATTTATTAATTCACAAAATATTGAAATTACAAACTATATGTTCATAATATTAAAGATTACTGAAAAAAGTTAATAGGTAAGCTTAAGATTACCTAAGCCTTACTTACTTACAAATAGGCCTAGCTTTCAGAGAACTCGTCTTTACGTAAAACCGCCATCAGTCCCTAACCTGAACAAGATTAATCCAGTCCCTATCATCATATTCCACTTCCCTCAAATTAATTTTAATTATATCCTCCCATCTACGTCTCAGCCTCCCCAAAGGTCTTTTTCCCTCTGGTCTCCCAACTAACACTCAATACGCACTTCTGGGTTCATCCATATGTGCCACATGACCTGTCCATTTCAAACGTCTAGCTTTAATGTTCCTAATTATGTTTGCGTGCAGTTTTGCCTTGTGTAACTTTCTCCGGGGAAAATTCAGTAAACGGATTCCCCACTGGTAATTATATCTTGAAATACTAAAAAGAACAGATTTGTCTGCGTTTGTCAAATGCTCATCATCATGTTTACGAAAAGGCACGTTTCAGTGCTAATAATTTATTTATTTCATGTGCACAAGGTTGGAATTTTGAAGTAAGAGTGAAAGGAAGGAATCCGTGTTCTAGTTTAAGGGTGTTCGAGAAAAGGTGCTTCGGGAAATATTTGGGGTAATAGGGATGAAGTTTCAGGAGAATGGAGAAAGGGATAAACTCCAGAACATGAATTGCACACTTTCCCTCTTACTTCAAAATTCCAACCTTGTGCACACAAAATAAACTATTGGCACTGAAAAGTGTCTTTTCGTAAATATAATGATGCGCACTCGACAAACGCAGACAAATCTGCTCTTTTCAGTATTTTAAGACATAATTTGGTAGGTGCAATCCGTGTTCTAAAATTTTCCCCAGAATTTGGACACTTGTACGGTACCGCTAATATTTGACGAATACTTAAACTCATGCATTGCATTTACTCTCAATTTTACTTACTCTAACTGCTACCTGTACAGGAATTCCCATCATATTTCGCTTTAAATCATAAGTGATCAGTCTGAGAACAATAAATAGGCATTTAAATATAAACAATTTAACTTGACAGCTCGCCGCTTAAAGCAAGGTTATGTTTAAAAATATTATTATTCGAGCGCTTCGGAATAAAACTTGCAATTGTTTTTCCATGGTTATTACGATGTCCACAATTACTTCTATTCTCACCACCAGATAGCAGGCACAATGAATTCTGCAATAGAATGTTTCCTTCTATTGCCACCAGAGGTCAAACGGATTCAACAAGAGCCTACTTCCTGCATCTGCCACCAGGTGCACGCATATCTTATTCCTGATGACTGTAAATTCCCAAGATTAGAAAGAGGTACCTCGTTGATAATTCCTGACAGCCATGGACCAGCACTGCCATGGACTCTGATTCCTGATTGCCCTCTATTCTACGCAATCTGTCGCCGATCATTACTGAATGCATGGCCTACACTAAAGTTCTACATGTCGAGTGGAATAGCGGGACATTCAATTGCGCATTTGAAGACGCAAGTGTTAGAAGTTGTATACATCAAATCTCAGAATTAAAAAAAAAAGTATGATTAAGTCATTACTGTAGTAAAAAATAATATCCGTATTAATGATTGTTGTCCCACACTGCTGTCTAAGGTATCCTGCCGCGTGCCTAGGACCTGCGTTACCGAATGTGCGCTGGTTCGCAGGGGTGAATCTAGATAATTGGCGCCTTTAGGCAGAGAAAAATATTTCCGCCCCTTATTTCGAAATTACTGTACCACCAAGTAACCAATATCAACAATACCGTAACTGAATAATAATACTAAAACTAATAATAATAATAATTACTTGCGTATTGAACTCACCGATGTCAGGTAATGAGTGATCTACAGCATGCTTTCATTGTTGAAAATTCGTCGATTAATCTTCATAGTCTAGTTGCTATGTAATGTCAAAATATTCATGGAGAGGACGGCAAGACTGTTGACTCGATCTTGCAACATGGATGATCGTAAATAGTTCTTGAATCTTTTGAGTGAGAGAGAGAGCACTTGGGCGAACAATTGGTTGCAACATTTGACAAGAATATTCGTAGTGCAATTTCTAAATTAGAAACAGTTCTTGAATGTGGTTTTCAAGCAACACTATACAATATACTTAACAGGTATTAAATTTGTTCTAGTTTTTGTATTGATTGCAATAATAAAAGCATTTTGCTGAAAATACAACTTATTGCGGCAATATTCATTTACAGCATTAATTTGCAATAATGAACCTCTCTTTAAAGGATTGAAATTGTGACGAAATGTATAGCCTACTGAATCCTGAAGGTATAGTATACTATACCATAGTTTATACATGATTATAATATAAGATGTATGTGCAGAGACCCGAAGTATAGTACAATATACCTGCATTTGTGCCCTAACCTGCAGAATTTTTTCAGCATTTTTCATGTTAGTGACTTTTTTTTTTAAGTGTTGAATTACAGTACATAGAACTTTAAAGAAAAAAGGAGCAAAAAGTATTCTTCTTATACTCATTATATCACAGTTGCGATATTTTCATGCTTCTAGTCATTATGTTATTTTTCTTTCTGTAGAGCATTTTCGAGCTATATTTGAGCATTGTATTAAATCCATTAAAGTAAGTGTCTTGTCCTCCTTTCTCTTGGTTATCCATTATATCGACTTTTAAGAGCAACTTCTTTTCTTCCAAGGTAAAGTTCTATATACTCTTCAGTTGGCACGAACATTCTGCCGTGTGTCTGATTTTGTCACAACAGTGCGTCCTGTTGTAGCACTTAAGACGATTTCTAATTTGGATCTAATGTTTGCATATATGGATGTTTAGAACTCCTCCTCTTCTCTTTTGTGAGCTTTCATTTCGATTTTGACATTCCTCACTATTACTACCAGATACATTTCAGAAAATGGTACATGATAAATAGAGTCCAGATCTGTGGGCCCTAAAAATAATACTGCTACTTCGTATATATTTAACCACGCCAAAATGCCTCTGATATCAGATATTTCTGCTTACACAAGTGTGGTGTGGGAAGCAATGCATATTATGCCCAATCACAAAAACTTTAAAGAAAACAAAACAAATTTATGTGCAGCATCTCTTGATAACTGTTCTAACAGTAACTTGCATGTGTAATATGCTTAAAACGTGTTTCAATAGGTGACTACTTGCCTACTTTAAGGGGGTATGTACATCTTTCGCTAGTATGAATTTAGTAAAACTCAAAATTTAATTTCTACATATCCTGAATTAATTATGCTCTTGCATTTGTCATAGTGATTAGACAATACTTCTAGATTCATAAACAATTTTTAGAGTCGAAAAAACTTTCATTGTTAAGGACAATTACTTACTTACTTATTTACTGGCTTTTAAGGAACCCGGAGGTTCATTGCCACCTTCACATAAGCCCGCCATTGGTCCCTATCCTGAGCAAGATTAATCCAGTCTCTACCATCATATCCCATCTCCCTCAAATCCATTTTAATATTATCCTCCCATCTACGTCAAGGACAATTATATTTTTAAATTCAGAGTTGCAATTTGTGCAAGGAAAATTGGATTTGCTGATGTCTTGTGCAATGTTGAGTATTTTTAATGCTTTCTTCTTTATTTTATTCATAAAGAATGTGTTAATAAACCCTGATATTATCAGTTGAATATATAAATAAGAAATATTGTTAAGGAATTTTTTGCCGTGAATTGTAAAATTTAATTATTTTTACATAAATTATTATTAATAAAAAAAGAACAGGGGAAGATAAAAGTGTCAAAGCAGAGTTTGCATGCAAAATTTTATGAATTTATTTAAAAAAAAAATGTAAGTTATAAGGGAAAAGAATTTGAAAAATGTAAGTTACTGGAAATGAGCAACAAACATATTGAAGATGAGAAGCTGTGTTGATATTTAAATGGCCAAGTCAATTGACACAGTATAATGTTTTAGGTCATAACTCGAAAATTATTACAGATATTAAACATTTTTTTATCATAACATTGAGAAAAGACCATTAAAAAAATATCAGTTTCCGAAGGTGTATATGCCTCCTTAAGTATTATTAGATAAAGACTGGAAGATTTAAACTTCGTAACGTGGTAATCCATGCTTTCTCAACAATAATGTACACCACACCTTTCCAAATATCTTTGGCCATATAGTGCATATAAATCCGGACTCTAATGATAACATAACATTCATATGCAGACAATTCTACTATTGTGATACTTCAATACTGTCACGATGACGAACATGATTTCTCCATTGTTGATTAAACAAAATAGATGTATACACTGTTATATAAATATATTATTAATTAAACGAATGTTCTCAACATTCAGATTGAGTCAGAAAATGGTTCAATGTTGGTAAATATTGTGGAAACCATGCTGGAAGGTTCTCGTTGCCTCAGGAGTCGAGCGCACGTCCGGCAGAAGGGAGGGCGCATGGGAAGGAAGGCGGCGGGGAGAGGAAATGCAAGCTTCGGCAGGCGCTGGCCACGGGCAGAGAGAGGGGGAAGGAAACCGACTGCGGCAGAAGTAAAGAAATGTCTCGAGACCGATTGTTGTAGAAACTTCGGGAAGCAGTACATTCGAGAATGTGTGATCTAATAAATAAAAGGGCAAGTGAGCCGCAGAGAGAGTCAGCTTAGTTAGATAGTCAGCCAGTGAATCAGCAGCGAGCGAGCAAGGAAGCCAGCCTTTGAGACTGGGGTTCGACATGAGGAGGACCGCAACTGTGGCAGCGACCAGGCGGGGATCTGAGTTCGACGTGCAGTGAACTTGAGTGGGTCCGCAACTGTGGCAGCGTCCAGGTGAGTGCGGTGTATCCGGAAGCCTTGGGTTCGACGTGCAGTGAACTTGAGTGGGTCCGCAACTGTGGCAGCGTCCAGGCGAGTGTGGCGTATCCGGAAGTCTTGGGTTCGAAGTGCAGTGAACTGTATCTGAAAGTCTTCGGTTCGAAGTGCAGTAAACTGTATCTGGAAGGGGGTTCGATATACAGTGAACTTGAGTGAGCTAGAAGAACTAGCCAAGGTGAACTAACTGAGAACTGACAGTTTTGTTTTGTAAATAGTGCTTTGTGAACATTAGGAGTACATTCTTGTTCTCCTCAATAAATCACGTGGGTTGTCATTGTCGTTCTGTGGAGTGCAATAACGACAATAATCTTTGTTGCTGTGTTGAGTGGAATACCCATTGTTGAAGGGTGGGTGATTAAAGTTACAAGTAAAACTCACATTGTTGTTGAAATATAAAAGTTACAATATGCAAAGCTGGTCATGCTGCGATACAGTGACGAACTTTAAATGTTTGAAGCAGGAAAAAAATCAGGTTTTATTCAAATGTGTAACCAGTGCCACTTGAACACATGGGCATGGTGGGCAGTTGCCCAAAAGTCCCATGAGCATAAGGGCCCCATGCTAATTTATGCACAGACAAGAATTTAACCCTAATTTTCCGGTCACTCTTCTCAGCATTCAAATCTCCTTCTATCTTTGTAGATGGAGAACAAATATGACTTGTAGCAGAGTGTTCGCATGTCTGACATCCTGAAGACCATTGACTTCAAGTCTATTTATATACAAATTCTCTGCAAAGAAATTTCGCAAATGTTTGTGATGAACACTTAATCAAGTTCAAGGCTCATGTTGTATTGTTTATTCATGTCAGTGGTTATGCAGACAGGGCCCAATGCACTGTTTTCCCCGGGAGCCTATAATACTATTAAGATGGCCCTGGATGTAACTCAATAATGAATATGGTTTTCATTTCCTTCTCATAACTGACACAAGAGCTGAGGTTTCAGGAGAGCATTTTTAATAAAAACTTGATTTTCAAAATTTCGGTATTTATTTCCTTCTTCAAACTGAAGACTCAACTATACTCATGGATAAAATTTGTAGGAAAGTTCAGGATAACACAGAGGGTTTGGAATTGAATGGGTTACATCAGCTTCTTGTCTATGCGGATGACGTGAATATGTTAGGAGAAAATCCACAAACGATTAGGGAAAACGCGGAAATTCTACTTGAAGCAAGTAAAGAGATAGGGTTGGAAGTAAATCCCGATTATATACGATTATGTCTCGCGATCAGAATATTGTACGAAATGGAACTATAACAGTTGGAGATTTATCCTTTGAAGAGGTGGAAAAATTCAAATATCTTGGAGCAACAGTAACAAATATAAATGACACTCAGGAGGAAATTAAACGCAGAATAAATATGGGAAATGCCTGTTATTATTTGGTTGAGAAGCCTTTGTCATCTAGTCTGCTGTCAAAAAATCTGAAAGTTAGAATTTATAAAACAGTTATATTACCGGTTGTTCTGTATGGCTGTGAAACCTGGACTCTCACTTTGAGGGAGGAACAGAAATCGAGGGTTTTTGAGAATAAGGTTCTTAGGAAAATATTTGGGGCTAAGAAGGATGAAGTTACAGGAGAACGGGAAAGTTACACAACGCAGAGCCGCACACATTGTATCCTTCATCTGATATAATTAGGAACATTAAATCCAGACGTTTGAGATGGGCAGGGCACATAGCATGTATGGGCGAATCCAGAAATGCATATAGTGTGTTAGTTGGGAGGCCAGAGGGGAAAAGACCTTTGGGGAGGCCGAGACATAGATGGGAAGATAATATTAAAATGGATTTGAGGGAGGTGGGATATGATGGTAGAGACTGGATTAATCTTGCTCAGGATAGGGGCCAATGGCGGCTTATTTGAGGGCGGCAATGAACCTCCGGGTTCCTTAAAAGCAAGTAAGTATGGAATACAAAAAATTAGGGATGGGACTTCAATACTTGTGATACCTCGATACTTACAATACTCAGTAGTATCGAAGAATGTCTAATACATCGGGATAAGTCCTCAATACATTTTCGATGCTTTCAAATTCTGCATTTCAAATAATATTCAATCCTAAATCCAAGAATTTCAGCACGTAGTGATCATGTTAAGATCCTCTCTCCGAAAGACAAAGGTCATCGTACCTGGCAAGCACAGTTCCCTCAATTAGTGACTAGAAAACAGATATATACCTGTTCTCTATCCAATACAATGCATGTGTCGCCTCTACCTTTTTACTATTGTTAGTTGGTTCAATTATTGAATACTGAATAACAAAAGCTGATGGTGTGGGAAGAATACCGACCTTTCAGCTTATAGCTGTCAACTTGTCAAAACATCTTAAGTTATAAACAACTATATAAGCAATATCGTAAATATAAAGAAGAATAAACCGTAGACTCGTAGAACTAGTCACAATACTTGTAATTTAAAATAAAAGCAGTGATGCAAGGGGGTGAAAACGATGGTGTGAGAAGAGATGTACTACCTAGCTACCTACAATAACAGTTCTTGTGACAAGAAGAAAAAAAAGGATGCTATTCTTAATGTTTTCAAAATAATTAGAATTCATTACAAAAAACATAACATATTACACTTTCCCTAATCCTTCCCTCTCAGCTTCGAGATTTCTTTCAGCAGGTTATAGTGTTGCTGACAAATAGTGTAGTGTGTAGTTCGTCTGTGTCCAACTATTCAACAAAGTGCAGTACATTGTGTATCATCTGGAAAATTTACAAAGATGTTTTTAACAACTGAGTATTGAGTATCGGGTATCAGTGTCAAAATGTTGGTATTGGTATAGGGTACTGTTATTGCAAGTTATCTTGAACCTTACATCCCCTAAATCTGTATTTCGAACTGGTCGGTACGGCATGTATTCATCAATGTAACGGCATGGCAAGGATGCCCCTCCCTTGGGTAATGTGACTCTTTTCAGAAAACGTTGGTTCTTTCACTTTATGGCTCTCTACTGTAAAAGAACTTGGTTCAATATAGACATCATCATCTCACGACACTCCGGTTTTGGGAGGAGAACATTGTTTCGTAGCTGGTTTTAATTAACTCGTAATGAGTAAGTATTTAAATGTAATCGTGTGTACACTCCTCCTCTCTCATCTGAGCTGGGGACTGGTAATGGCGGAGTTACTACAGCTATTTCTATACATTATATAGGCCTACATGACTTACACCTACAGCTGATATGTACATATTCTTATAACAATATTTTACAGGCTTATTATTTGAATTTAATTAATTTACAATTATACACAATCCATATCCCTATCATTGCTGCCATCATCGCTTGGTCCAAAATTAATTATTATTCGTCAATAATATCATCCATTCGGAATTATCTTCTTAATCGTAGGTACTACTTTCTGAACAAGAGAGAATTCTTCGATTGTATCCCGAATGACATGTTAATCGAAGTCATCCACTTCAACTTTACACAAGTCCTAATTCTGGAATGAAATGTTTTGTGAACTATAAAAAAATAATAATTTACAACAGTAAGTTCATTATGTCCCTCACAGTACACGCACTATTGTACATAACTATTATAGCAATAATTTCTAAACATTACATACCTATTCTTTTCCGGAGTAGTGTGAGGTTCATTCGGTTGTAACTCAATATTATTCTTAATTCTCTTCACAGAACCTATATGGTCACCTGTTATGACAGGCGGATATAAAATAAATAAATAATTTTGCTAGAATATTTAGCCACTCTCTCATATTCCTTATCAAGAGGTTCCAGCAAACATTTAATTTTTCCTCCTCTCAACACTTAATTATATTTGCGATAATTTCTCTTTCTCCATTGTGGATAACACCATTACTTTTTCTCCGCGGTGGTGTGATTTCACCATAATTACTACCCTATGGTTGCTGCTTCATGTTAACACTACTGGTACACTGTGAAGGAAATAATACTATGTTTCCTGACAAGAGATTATGATGCGGAGCATGCACAAACAACTCAGTTGGCTCTACCCACATTGTGCTTCCTTCCCTCTGCCCCCCTGTCCCCACAAGGAAGTTGAAGATAACTTGCAATAACAGTATCGAGTATCGACAAAAAGCGGTATCGTCCCATCCCTACAAAAAATGAAATGGAATGAAAATCTGTGTACAAAATACTTCAGAAAGTCAGTTCCAAGTTTGACATTTATTTTAAGTTGCGCTTTTAATTGGTTATTTAACGACGCTGTATCAAGCACTAGGTTATTAAGCATCAATGGAATTTGTGATGGTGAGATGGTATTTGGAGAGATGAGGCCGAGGATTTGCCACAAATTACCTGACATTCACCTTATGGATGGGGAAAACTTTCGAAAAACTCAACAAGGTAATCAGCCCAAGTGGGGATTGTACCCATGCCTGAACACAACTCTGGATCAGCAGACAAACATGTCTGCCAACCGAGCTTCTGAAGTTGTAGAAAACAGTTGAGAGATGAGAATTACATAGAAAGATTTAAAAAAATGTATGGCAATTTTTTAAAAAGTGTGTGTTGTATTATTTCTGGAGTGACATTGATAGAAAATACAATTTTGAATATCACTTGGTTCTTTTAACATATTACAGGTAATAAAGAATCCTGTAGCATTAATTCATGTGGTTGCCAACAGACAAACGTTCTCTGGTGAAGTTTCCTCAGTGACATATTCAACTATTCTGCATTTGTAGCCGTAACTTTCCAAATACTTCTGGCGTCCATAGTTGAGTATGGCTTTGCTCTTCCTTCCAATCGTTTTCTTCTCTTCTTCACTCAGAGTTGAACGAATGGGTCTAAAACAAATGTACAGAAAAAGGAAGTCAACGAAACACATTTTACCTAATGATGGTAATAATAAAATTTTGGTTTTTATCGTTTTTCGGTAGTTTAATATGTGTAAAATGATAATATGATATTATTTCTTCTAATTGTCAGCTTTTAGCCCTACCTTCAGCAAAAGTATTGTAGTAATTCTTAATGCAAAATATGTTATCAAAGGAATGTTTTTTCTAGCCAACCGCTCGGTGGAATTTTGAATTTATTTAGTCGGTTGTATACATAAAAGTATGTTACATATGCCCTATTTTTTCTACATTTGCACCTCTTATCACTTCTGAGAAAAGTGCAACCAAAATTGAGGAATTTAACATTGCAAGATATGGAAACTTTGACGGCGTTTTTCTGCACTTTCTTATTTTTGTGACATTGGTGCACTTTTCTCAGAAAGTATTGTACCCAGAAGGCTGAAATTAATAAAAATATCAATGTGATGGCATTTTACACAGTAGGTTAAAAAATTAAATTTATTTCAATCTTCAGCAAAAATAAAAAATAACTTGCAGTAATTCTTAATACAAAAAATGTTACCAAGAAAATATATATTTTTTTTTGCCAACCGCTCACTGAAATTTTAAATTTATTTAACCTGTTATACACATAAAGGTATGTTACATATGGCCTATTTTTTCTACATTTGTAGTTTTTATAAGTTCTGAGAAAAATGCACCAAAATTTAGGAATTTAACATTGTAAGATATGGAAGTACAGACTCCCCTCAAATATTGAAGAAAAACTTCTTTCATAAAAAGTGAATATATGGGAAATGCAAATAGGGTTTTCCGGCATAAATGTTCCGCCAAAGCACTATACTTCGCTCCATCGTGTCACTTGAGTCTCTAAAACCAGTGAACTTCAATTTTGTAACCAGTATACAGCCATGCTTCATTTTATCATTTCCATTGCTATAATTTTAGGCAGCCATTCCTAAAAGCAGATTTTTAAAAATAGGTAATTGTGTTAAAAATTTGTAATTACATAAAAGCATAAAAATGTACGTTATACACTAGTGTGAAAACTATTTTTAACACTGACTTTTTTCAACTGCTTGCGCTTATTGTTAACTCTTTCCCACCAGATGCCACACGGCAGCAATTGCAACATATCAATAAAGAGGTTCAAAAAATACCAGGCCCACTTTTAAATATTACTATTTATGGTTAAGAGACCCACACAAATTAAATCAATTGCTTTAATAACTATATGAAACAAGAAATAATTTATTAAACAAAATTAGGAGAAACCTGCATTCAGAATGAGGACCTCTCAATATGCAGTCAAATAAAATATAAAATAATAACTATTATGACCATGGTTACAGAACAAGAAGACACATTATATCATGTCCTTTGTTTGAACCCAAATGCAATTCTGAAGCAGGACTAAGGCACGACTCAAATTCTGGCCCGAGATTGTATAATAATTTAACATTCAAAATTAGCATCTTCCAGTAATAAATTATTTAAAAACCAAGTATTTCAACTGATTGTCAGTATATCTTTTCATTAATAGTCTTCCTCGTATGTAATCGTAAAAACTTTGTAACTAATTCAACAGTTCATAGCATAAATACACGTCAAAAAAATGACTTTCATACTCCATCAGCAAGTCTATCGTGCTATCAAAAAGAAGTGCGTTATATGGCAGTAAAAATTTTTAATAGCCTCCCTATCGATATAAAAAATGAAACTCAAAACATAAAATTATTTAGGGCCAAATTAAAGAAGTACCTAATTTCTCACGCCTTCTATTCTGTAGGTGAATTCATGACATTCAATAACACTTCATGAAATTGATACTAAAACTATGTGTTGTACTAGTAGACTATATTGTAAATCTCGTCTGTATATATTTCATCTAGACTGTGACTATAAATTAAGACTTTATCATAGTATTAAGTTTTTTGACTTGTTCCATATTCTAGCTGTAAGCATGTATGAATACCATGGAATGTTAATAAATACAATACAATACAATACAATACAATACAATACAATACAATACTGGTTAGTATTCAAATATTATATCTCTCTTACATTAAATTTTGAAAAAAAAAAAAAAAAATTATGTTGTAAATCTTTCAAAATTCAATAAATAAAATAGAACTAAAAATATCATTTATGTATATAATATATTACTTCATTATATTATTGCATAATATTTTATATTTATTTTACAACTGTATTATTTAATACTTTTTCATTTTACTTTATTAAACCTACTCTTCTGTGTATTAACTGATATAATTTCATTGTATTTCTTGTATTATTATTTTGATATTTTTCACTTTACTTTTGCTTACTTATACTTGATTAATTAAATTAAACAATTAAATAATTATTTTAGTGTAGGCTTAAGCGTGTAATATTACTTTTTCATTATTTAATGTAAACTCCACTCTCAGCCACAAGTTTTGCTTCATTTTTTTTTATTGGGTTATTTTACGACGCTGTATCAACATCTAGGTTATTTAGCGTCTGAATGATATATGAAGGTGATAATGCCGGTGAAATGAGTCTGGGGTCCAGCACCTAAAGTTACCCAGCATTTGCTCGTATTGGGTTGAGGAAAAACCCCGGAAAAAACCTCAACCAGGTAACTTGCCCCGACCGGGAATTGAACCCGGGCCACCTGGTTTCGCAGCCAGACGTGCTGACCGTTACTCCACAGGTGTGGACTTTTGCTTCATCGAGAGTGCCAACCAAAAGTGTACTATTATTACCTTTCACATGACATAATAATAATAATAATAATAATAATAATAATAATAATAACAACAACAACAACAACAACATGGGTTAAGCCGAAGTTGAGCAACCTGACAGGTGTTCAACAAACAATTCCATGAATTAGAATGTGATTCTTTAATTTAAATTTGAATTTTGTTATTGTCCAATAGTCTCTGACATGGTAAGGGAGAGAATTCCAGAGGCGTGGAATCGATATGCTGAAAGATGATGAGTAGAAGGATGTTCTGTGCAGAGGAACAGAGAGAAAATCTATCTTTATAAAAACATCGATACGACCTGTCTTGACATATGGTTTGGAAACCTGGACCCTGTTAAAAACAGATGATTCTTTTTGAGTCCTTACCGCTGATCGTCATCACAATGGTGGTCAGATTCCTCATCGCTGCGTGTAGGCCAACAAGTTGCCCAGCTGGCTATACCACGCATCACATAAAAATCTTCCACTGTGAAACCATGAACCTACAATCAAATAATATAGCAGTAAGACACACCACTAACATATAGCATGACACAGATCATTTTTCTCTCCAGTGACAATGAACTTGATACTAAGTTCCAACTTAATCTACTTTCCACATGGTGTTGGGTTACCTGAAGTGACTGATCAGAAATTAAAGGTGGTTATTTTGCCAATTGCAGTGACTCTTTGTTCAATAATTAAAATTATTTTAGGTAACTGCCAGTGCCACTATATTATTGCCTGTGGTTGTACACAAAACCTATCAGACAGCTTCTTTATTCAGGCGTAAAAAACATTCAATGAAATGGTGAAAAATACTTTAAAGCAGTGTTTCTCAAACTTTTCTGAAGTGGGGACCACTTTTTTAAGTCAGAACAGTTCCGCGGACCACCTTACCCTTGTTCCCTTCGAAAGCAAATTTATCACTTTTGTAGCATAATTTATAATAATAAAAAATGTAAAGCGCCCAATGGGCAAAAGTCCATATGACTCTAGTCTAGAAGATTGCTGAGATATACACTGAGTGTCACACTGTACACTACACTGACTCTAGTTTGTACAAAATTGGATCAGCGATACTGATCTCTTGTTACAATACAGGGCATGGTAAGTGTCACACTGTTCACTACACAGAACACATATACATTCGTGGCAAGCCTGGTGGAAAGACTTCCTGGTGCAGATGCGATGGTGGAAACCATGGATCGCAAAACGCGTCACTACGTGCCTCAGTTCATATTCTGCTCGCATCCATTCCTTATTTACCATGGCGTCAGTATTGTAGAAGCTTTCACTTATGGAGTCCCTCTTCATTCGGAGCTCTAGTAGCAGTTCCTCACATGCTGGTGTAGATGGCAGTAGCATTCGCAGTCTCAGGTCTTCAAACAAGAAAGTTTCCCTGGCTAAGACATATGCATATCTTGATAGAGAGAATTTTGAAACTCCTAGCACCCTTTTCAGGTACCTTGGTTTCAGGCTTTCGAGCTCTTGTAGCTGTCTGCGTGACAGATATTCCCATATGATTTCTAACCCATATGTGAGTGAGGATAGTACTTTAACCCGAAAGAGTTCCATAGCGGTATTTATTGACATTCTTTGTAGATGTCTAATGTCACTTATGCTTCTGATTGAGGCTGTAAGTCTTTCCTTTAGATGGACTGAAAAGGTTGACCCGGTTACTTGCATTGTAATCCCTAGGTACTTAAATTGTCGCTTCGGCGTCAGCGTACGTCCTCTGCAGATGATGTAATCATCTTTACTCAGTCGCCCTCCTCTCCTAAATACCATTAGTTCGGTCTTCAATGCATTCACTACTAGTTCGTTTTCATCTGCCCATTGGGTAATGAGATCCATTCCTTTCTTATGTACACATTTACGTTCCTACACCCTCCTTGATTTTGGTCACATACATAGAGTCGATTTCGGTACTTTGTTTTTATTAGAGTTAGTGATGAAAACTCTTTCTCACACACATACGTAAAAGCAAACTGATTTGTAATCTGTAAATCTTGATTTTGGCATAATTTAATACCAGTGTATTTATATTTTAAAACAAAATTAATTAATTCATTTAATTTTATATTAGTATTAACTAATTAAATTAATGTTAATAGAAAAAAATTCATTTTCGTTTTTTAATAAATCAAGGCTATTACAGTTTGGATAATCTTTAACTTAGGCCCTATTAACTAAACAAAATAATTAATGTTGGTACTCGCATTAATGAGATGGATGAGCCTGCCGATTCTTGCACAGTTGTTCTATATTTGGATGTATGCTGGTAAGCTTAAGTCGAAGATCATCACATACAGTAGCGTGCAAATTAATCCGAACACAACATATTTTTATATTTTCTGTCATTGTTGGCCTCACAGCTGCTCATACCGCTTTAATTGACATCTGTAGTACGTGTAATTCCATTGTTGAAGGTCTGTCATTATTTTTTTATAATATGTGGCATTTTGCCTGTCGTTTTGTACTTATAAGCATTTCAGTTGTGTTGAAGACTTAATACTGCAATCCTGTGTACATTCTGTCGTCTTCACAAATGGATACAACTCCACGAAAACGGTCTAAAATTATAACATTAGCAGAGCATTCTTCTATGACACGGAGGAAAATTGCTGCAGAATGTCACATCGGTTTGGCTATTGTTAATTCGATCATAAAACGATACAGGGAGACTGGATCCATCACACCCCAGAAAAAGGAAACTGTGGCCGGGAAAGGAAGACTTCACCTGCAGATGATCATTTAATTGTCAGGAAAAGTAAATTAAATCCTAGACTAACTGCTGTCGACTTAACCCGCGAGTTAATCACTACCACTGGGGCGAATATTCACGTCACAACAGTGCGGCATAGGCTTTTGGAAGCTGGACGAAGGGCTCATAAGCCTATTAAGAAGCAACTGCTAACTCCTGTTATGTGCAAAAAACGCTCAATGTGGGCAAAATTACATCAAAACTGGACAGTGAATGACTGGAAGAATGTACTTTTTTCCGATGAGTCTCATTTCGAGGTCCACGGCCACCGTGTTTCTTACGTACGGAAAGGATCCGAAAAAGTAACAGCAGCTCATCTCCAACAAGCACCCAAATACCCCCCTAAAGTAATTTTTTGGGGTTGTTTTACACATGAAGGGCCTGGAGCATTAATACCTATCAAGGGAATGATGAATTCTGACAAATATATTCACTTATTGGAAACCAGAATCGTACCCCAGTTGCAAAAATCATTTCCGGATGGCAGAGGTGTGTTCCAACAAGACCTGGCACCATGCCATACGTCTCGAAAAACTACAGAATTCTTCAACAAGAAGAATATTCAGGTACTCCCCTGGCCAGGCAACTCACCCGACATCAATCCCATTGAGAACTTGTGGTCAATTTGCAAAAGAAGAATGCAAAAAATGGATTGTTCTACAAAGGAGAAGATGATTTCTGCCCTCATTGGTGTATGGTTTCGCGATGAAGAAATGAAAAATATGTGTGGGAAATTAGTGGAATCCATGCCAAATCGTATCAGAGCTGTTATTAGGAACAAGGGAGGCCACATAGATTACTGAGGTATGTCTTAGATCCTTTTTTTATCCCGTTTGAGTGTTTTTGCATAAGTAATTACGTTGTTCGGATTAATTTGCACGCTACTGTACATAGAGTCGATTTCGGTATTTTGTTTTTATTAGAGTTAGTGACGAAAACCCTTTCTCACACAGATACGTAAAAGCAAACTGAATTATAATCTGTAAAGCACCATTGTATAGTCCACTATATTCTCTTTTCACTTGTGATGAGGTCCAGAAATTAACCATATATTCCGCTTGGAATTTCATTTTAAGTCTGGTGTCATTCGAGAGTTCAATTAACTGTTCTCTTTCACTCAATGAAAGTTTGTTATTTTCAATATCGCAATGAAAGGGGTCATAAACCCATGAAAATTTGTCATATTTACTTGGAAAATAAGTTTCGAATTATGACCTTAGAGTTTCGAGATGCGAACATATGTCATTGCATAATTATTTTCCAATAACGAAATCATTTTCAACCGAAAAAGACTCTAGGGCGGAAATAGTGAAAAAATACTCTCTGTTTTACGGAACTGACCCACAAACCAAGTTTCCTCTCGAACGCCTTTATTTTCTCATGCACATTGAGAACAGTCAAAGAATTACCTTATAAAGAGAGATTTAGTTCGTTTAGTTTTGAGAATACATCTGGAAGATATGCCAATGTACTTAGCCACATGTCATCAGCTGATGTGCAGCGAAAAGATGGCGAGAAACACCACTTCATAGTGCTTTAAATCCCTCTTTTATTGCTGAGAGTAGAGTGGGAATTCGGTAGACAGGATGGGTAATAAATTTCATAAAATGCCAGTATTGGGAGAAAAAGTGAAAGGTGATTGCCATGTGTCATTTCCAAACATATTTTCAGCTATAGTGTGATATGCAATTCGTTGAATTTTATTTTTCTTCTGTCCTTTTTGAAGGATCACAAGAGCAGACCTCGAGGACCACAGGTGGTCTGCGGACCATAGTTTGAGAAACGCTGCTTTAAAGCACTAAATTAACAAATTTAAAGGTAAGTTTCCCTAAAGAAACTAGACACCTAGCCTGCATTTCTCAATGTTCAAGAAACAAAATTTGTTAATCATATTGCAGTACAGTCAAAATTTTGTTCCCCAGTCGAAGAGTTTTATTTGGGAATGATCGTTATGACATTTCTAAAGAAGGTAAAATTATTAAGAAAGTTAAAAAAAAGATACAATTGGGTAAAATCTTTCATGGTCTCGTTAGCAATATGGAAGTTGCTTTGCTGTTTTTATGAGTGGGAGGTTGACAAGTTGACATTGGATTAGCTAGAGAAACATACTTCAGTCATACGGAAAGCAACAGAGATTTTGCAGAAAACATGGCCAGCAGAATCTGGATGTGTCACCTGAGAGAAATATTTGCAAAAATGGTCATCTGAGGAACTACTGGAAAAAGAAATTCCGGCAAAATTCCTATACTTTCCATGTTAAATAATATCGGTTACACATTTTTCGTTCATATTTTTTTTACACTTACACAATCAAATTTCAAACTCTAGGACAGGTATGCTCAAAATTGTAAAAGTGCCGATTACATGGATGATACCTGACTGCATAACACACACAGTGTAGAAACTGGGCTCCGCAACTACATTGCAGCACCGCCCGTGGCATCGCTCTCACTGTCTTACAAATATGGAGAATAAACTGAATTTGAAAAAGGAAATACTCAGTTATTACATTATTTATTATATTTTATACAGTTATGATACTATTATATCATAGATAATGCTATTTTCAACATGTGTGAACTGCACTCTCACGGATTGTACTAAATTTACTATGAAAGGATTAACAAAAAGATTAATATCACTTTCCATATGTCTAAAATCACTAAATCCATGTTCTGTGAATTCACATTTGAGCTGTTCCAGTAGTGAGATGTAATTAACTATATTTTGTTCAGGCACCATAGATTTCTTTACAAGTTTACAAGGGTTTTAGTGCCTTAGCTAATTCCCAACAAACTACATAACTTGCTCCTAAACGTAGATTCTGAATTGTTCGACTCTCTTCAATGTTTGGCGTATCATGAAGTGCTTTCAATTCTTGAAACTGTAGTGCACGTTGCACCCCTGAAAAATTATTTTATCATAACATGTATTTCTGTTGGAATAAAATCACCACAATAACAATAATTGTACTAGAAGTAGCAATAATAATAATAATAATAATAATAATAATAATAATAATAATAATAATAACACTAAGGTTGATATATGAATACATATTACAAAAAACAGCTTCCCTGTCACTTCGGTATGTTCTGGATGGCAGAGCGTATAATGTTTTATGTTGCTCAGTAGTATTCCTGACAGTACCTTACAACATAGTAAACACTTTACGCTTTCACAACAAAAATAGTCTTCCTCCCACACTGTACGGAATGATCGTTTGCTTACTAAAGGTTTTGACTGTATCATTGTCCCGCACTGTTCGTACGTTACTAAGTACTTGAACTGCCTTCCGCAGTCATCCGTCGAACTTCGAACGAGGATCAGCACGCTCTATATTCGAAGGTTGCGATTACAGAACGTAATTGGGAGTCAGAGAAGGAGCATACCTGCTCTAGGAGATACGAAACATCATTTATAAGTTCTAAATCAATTTTGCTCAAAATTAAATTTGCTGTGCAAATGTAAGAATGCGAAAATACAGTACATGTTCATTGTTAAGATGTGGCCGACGTGGAAATTCGAAGCTGTCCATGCTTTCGTCCACCAATCTTGTGTCCTTTAATGATGCTGTTGCTGCTCTAGAAGCAGTGAAGCATTTTATAACACACCACGAGGTAAATGAATAAATTAAGGAGGAGTTACCACAATCTGAGGACAAGGTTTATTCCTTAGAAGCAAGCAGTCCAAAGTAATTAAATTTTGAAAAATAATCACATGTTATTAAATTAAGATCACACAGGAAGAAGAAAGTAAATCATTGTCTTAAAACTGTCTGGTTTGGAGTCTGAAATGTGACTTAACAGCCAGCTTTGGCTCTAAGCAGTGAAGATTTTCTACAAATAATCTTATGTTCTTCAAGAATACGTGTTATAAATTTGAGTGCTGTGTAAAGGCTCGTCTCCACTATTAAACATTTAACAACAACATGTTACATGTTAAACTGTTTACCATTAACATCCCAACATGTCGATTGAACATGTTAATGCTAATTTCATTTAACATTTCGTCCACACTGTTAAACATGTTAAACTTGACTTTCTTCGAGTAGTCCACCATAAACAATCTATGAGATTTTAATCTAGATACTGTTTTATTTTCAAACCTTGGACAATGGACTCAGGTGATGATTTGACTTTTGTAATTGCCTCTATTCCTTGTTACAAGGCTTTTAAAAGGAAGAAAATGAGAATGTGGGTGCGGCAATATCTTAATAAAAGACACTATGCAGAAGACATTCTAAAAGAGCTTAAAGTTGAAGATCGATTTGGATTCAAAAACTTGCTGAGATTGTCAGAACACGATTTTAATATACTGCTGCAAAAATACTTCTCGTTACATCAAAGAAAGACCCAATTTAAGAGCAACTATTTCATCTCAATTAAAAAAAAAAACAGTGCGATTGATTATCATAGGACCTACGACATGATAGATGTTAGAGGAGCGGGTAATATCATATAATAATTTTTTCGGAAGTTTTACGAATGTTAACATACATCACCAAATACGACCATTACTGACGTGAACATAGCATTAACGCTTAGTGTACGACGAGAGTGCGAAAACTTTTTATTGTATTCTCGAAAACAATTAAATAATAATTCCAGTTCTCTAAAACAGTAGGCCTTCTTTGTTTTGTCTCTGTATTCTTTTGCAGACACATCCCACAGACAAGGCCTTTCCATCAGTGCATTAATTTTATTCTAATGTATTTTCTTTCGTCCACTCCATTACTTCGAACAACTTAGAGCCAACACCAAGGACCAATGATAGTACAAAAATGATCAAGATACGCGCCACAAAATTGGAAATTATAGTTGTTGCTATGGAAACTGTACAAACTTTGCTGAACTGTACTGACGCTGCACGAGCAAATGAAATACGCCAACATGTTAAAAGTGTTAAATTCAACATACTCAGTTAACATGTTAAGCCAATTGAGACTTGAAATGTCCATAAACATGTTAAATTCAACATGTTATATTTAACATGTTGTTGTTAAATGTTTAATAGTGGAGACGAGACTTTATTGACTCCAAAATGGCTTAACATGAAGTTCTAAATTACAGTATACTGTTTTTACATGCTCTACCAGAGCTTTCTTTAGTTACAAGCCGGGGCATGGGTAGGTTTGGCAACGCAGAGTGGAGGCGGGAGATTTTAGAGTGATATTGTGTTTGCTCATTGCTTTCGTTATATGTAACGCGTATTTTTTCAATATTACTTCATGCACAAAGGTAAGATCAAAATTCAGAGTAGTGATGTAAATTATTACGGGTTCGAAAATAGTGTTTTATTGCAATCAATTAGCTATACTTCAGAATACGGCGTAAGTAGGCTACTTACATACAAAGGCTGCCACTTAAAATAATTACAAAAAAACATGTTTTTATTGATAGTACGAAGGTAAATAAATAAATAAAAAAGATATTCCTTGCACCGAAAATAATAAAATCAATAATACAATAAAGACGTAAGTTCCTACGCAGTATTCTTAAGTTCCATTCAGTTAACAAATTTGTGGCTAGCAAATTGACAATGTTTTGCGACTTAATGGTGTTTCATCTGTGAAAGGTTTAGGATATATTTTAATATTATCTTCTGCGATTATCTATCGTGTTTTTCTACAAATATTTCAGATGCCTAGAAAGTGCTGTGTGCCTATGTGTCGTAGCAACTACACTTATAATTAAAAAAAATAAAAACATACTTGTTTTTTATTGGTGGTACAAGGGAAAATAAATAAATACTTAAAGAAATGTTACTTGTACCAAAAATAAATAAAATAATGACGTACTTTCGCAATACCCTATTCCAATCAATTAACCATTATGTGGCTAGTAAATTGACAATGTTTTGCCGCTTAATGTTGTTTCACCTCTGCCATGAAAGGTGTAGGATATCATATGCATTTTAATTTCATGTGATTATGTCGTACTTTTCTATAAATATTTCAGATGTCCAGGAAGCCAGTTTTAGTTTGAACCTGGCCAGTCACCATAACAATACTGTTATCCTAAATTATTTGTTATAAACTTTTTAAAATATAATTTTAAATAAATATAACTACAGAAAACAAGTTAAGAATGTGAATTATGCAAACAGGCCTAAAATAAAATGTAAACAGAAGAAACTATTGACATTCCTATTATAATAAAAGTATGAGGATGTAAATACAGTTAAGCCAAGTAAAACAATCTATGAAAAAATGAAAACACATCCCTTCAACATAATACGTAACAAAACGCAACGGTGAATGTAGAGTATCCAACGCCCACTGAACGAATATTTCACTTTTATCACTGCCAATGTTGCGCTATAATCGTATATGCAAGGTAGGCTATAACAAAAACCTAAACTAACCAAACCTAACCTGTCAAAGAAGCAACAAGTTATACTAAATATGTGTAAAATTGGTCTATGTCTCTATAGTGGGCGGGACATAAGTAACATTGACCAAACCAACAAAGTGATTATATGCATGTACAAATTATAGATAGTTCTGACGTATAGCAGGCATTCCGAATCTTCAACAAAACTGCAACATTTATGGGATCACAAAACAGCTGTTTACAATGACTTTGAAAACCAACGGCGTAACTTTATTGATATAGCAGGCGAGACCCAACAATTTGACTAGAATTCTGATACACACAAATCACAAATAAGAATATAAAAATGTGGTTATACAATATTTAATAGAAGAGTCAATTACTTTGTCATCCATAACCGTAAAAATTCCCAAAGACTGCAACCATTTTATTTTCATTTATTGTCTTGTTTTTTTATCACCAACACGCATTTAGTTTATAATACATCAACAATTAACGTTTGGTACGACCGCAAACATAATGCCATCGACACACACTTATATTGTAACATTAATTTACATTGGAAATCGGCATTAGCACAAACACGTGTTCTGTATGGTCAGCATCCGGGTGACAGATAATTACAGTGTTGCCGACGTATGGCCCCAGCTTGTAACTAAAGAAGGCTCTGGCTCTACACATAAATGTTCTTCAGAGATAATTTTAAATGTGTGCCTCAGTAAAAGGCTACAACAAACGTACAGTACAGTGAAAAAAAAAAAAAAATTATTTGTAACTAATGTGTCACATCACTAAAATGCAAACTACTATTCAAGCACATCATGTGTGGCAACAGCATACTTACTTGCAGAAAATCTTTTCCGGTGTATGAACTCCACTCACAGCGATGATGACAACAAAAAGCCAGGAGGATGCCGGTCACAGGGAGTTTTCTTCCTCCTTTCCCATCTTCACGACCAACAACACATCGCAATGCAAGATCTGGAAAATAAAGTAATGAGAGACTCTGAGGTTGCATATATTTTTTTTTTGCTTAATCAAGAAAAGACTATCAACATAACTTTTACCCTAAATCATGTAATAAAAAAGGACAACATACAAAACTATACCAAATTTCTAGGACTTTTTATAGACTCCAGTTTAACACCGGAAAAACATATCGAATATATATGCACAAAATTATCAAGAGTTATATATTTATTAAAGAAATTAGTGACTTGTGTTTCTCAAAATTATTTAAGATGTGCCTACTTTTCGTTCTTTCAGTCGATAATTAGGTATGCCTTAATTATCTGAGGAAATGGTAGCAAAATTGAGTGTGTCTTGAACATTGTCGACCTCTTTTCAAACAATCACGGATATTAACGGTCATAAATTTATATACAGTATATACGACCTAATCCTTTACACTCGACAAAAAATAGACAATTACTCATTAATAGCCAATATACATGATCATGAAATTATAAATAATGAACAAATTAATATTCCATACTGTAGATTACATAAAACTAGTACAAATTTTTCTGTCATGGGGATGAAATTATATAATAAGCTTCCCAGTCAATATTATAAGTTACCAACCAATAGTTTCAAAGCTAGATTTTATAATTGGCTTTTAATTAATCCTTTCTGCTCTGTAGATGAGTTTCTTAACATAAATTCATACGAAATTGTTTTTTAATAAATAAAGTTATTTATATTAGGTACAAATGTTACATTAAGAGTGAAATGTTTTAATTAATTTTAGAGTTTCAAAATGTTTTGTGTTTTATCCTAATTAAACTTTACTGTTTTCAGTTATGTGTATTTACAAATGTATGGTTTTTTTTTCCTTCCTTCGGTATTGTGACGAAGCCTATCACCATATGTTTAATGGCTTAATAAATTGAATTGAATTGAATCTCCTACATCAGATTTAATTATTTATGGGCTGATTACCCATTCTAAAAACATCTACAAAAAAATCATATTCATGAAGTGAGAGGACAACTTACACCAAGGACAAGCCAGGGTATTGGTAAGAATGGTTCCTGACAGAATTTCACAGGAAAAGCACAAACGATAGAAACAATTCGAGGCATATTTGCAAATCTATCTTCTATAAGGAGGACACAATAAGACGACAATAAGATGATTATGAATAAGATTATGATGACTATTTGGATACTAAATTAATTCAACATATTTATCCCAATGCTCATGCATCGCTTACGAATAGTATATACATCCCTGGACCCAGAGCGTTCAAATCCTTGATCAGCATCAGAAATATCTACTAAACTCTAGACTTCATGCCACGTCATAACTCAGGCATTAGGTGCATTTGCTTGCTGATCTGAACCTGCACTCAGGTGTGGGTTTGATTACTTGGTTGAGGTTTTTTCCGAAGTTTTCGCCAACTGTAAGGTGGATATCAGGTAATTCCGCAGCAAATCCTGAATTTCATCTTGTTAAACATCATCTTTCTATTACCAATTACATCGACTCTAAATAACACATTAGTTAATACAGTGTCGTTAAATAACCGAATTATGCACACTTCATCCCCCTATTATCTATTCGCTCGTTTTCATACTCCCTGTCCACACCTGTGGAGTAACGGTAGCGCGTCTGGCCGCGAAACCAGGTGGCCCGGGTTCGATTCCCGGTTGGGGCAAGTTACATGGTTGAGGTTTTTTCCGGGGTTTTCCCTCAACCCAATACGAGTAAATGCCGGGTAACTTTCGGTGCTGGACCCCGGACTCATTTCACCGGCATTATCACCTTCATTTCATTCAGACGCTAAATAACCTAGATGTTGATACAGCGTCGTAAAATAACCCAATAAAATAAAAAAACTCATACTCCCTCTTGCTATCATAATATTAATACTTGATCACAACGCGATAACACGCTAGAAATTCCACTTCACACATCATCTCTGTATTCCTCATCTTTCACTGTTGCTACCTCTCGTTACTGGAACTCTCTGCCGCCTGAAGTCAAGGGCTGCCGAACATTGAAATCTTTCAAATCCAAGTTAGAAAATTATCTTATGACGAGTTGCCGAACTAACTTACTTTATGACCAGTGTTGTATTGCATGTTTCCACGTATTCACATTTTTTTTTATGTTCTAGTGATATTTATCTTATTTTATATTTTTGTTTTCATATTTTCCGATAATGATATATCTATAATGTGATAAGTTGAGCTATATACAATCATAATTTTCCTTACTGTGTGTACTTAAAAATATTGTATTCATTGTATGCTTTGTACTGCACTATTTTATTACTATAATAATAATAATAATAATAATAATAATAATAATAATAATAATTATTATTATTATTATTACTATTCTTATTTTTATCATCATCATCATCATTATTATTATTATTATTATTATTATTATTATTAACAATAATTGTCTTATTTTTTTATACTTTGTATGTCTCATTTATTTTGACCTGCTGTTCACATTTTATTATGCTTTTCCTTTCTTTCTGTATGTTATATATATATATATATATATATATATATATATATATATATATATAATGTCTGATTTCTACTTACTTGTTGTTTACATTTTATTATTATTATCTTATTCAGTTTTGTGTGTAAAATTGTAGTGTACTTTGTAAATTTGTAGTGTTTTTTGTAACGCAGTTCTACTCCTGGTTGAGTGTTAGAGAAGACCGTATGGCCTTAACTCTGCCAGGTTAAATAAATTATCATTATTATTATTATTATTATTATTAAAAAAACTCCACTGCAACCTATTTTTAGTACTGTGGAAGACACGAAATGAGGAGTATATTGATGGAATGAAAGAGGGGGAGAAAATCTCTCTGCATCATCGGCTTTGTCCATCATGACCAGGCTGAGAATCGACCCTGGTCTATCCAGATGGAAGACTAGCCAAAGGCAACCAGGACAACATAAATCAGCTGTCTCTAACCTGGACCTATCCTTGATTTCTTTAGAATGCTGACAATTATGCGTAAATTAAACAGTTTATAATATGCATCTACTCACCTGTGGCTGCACCACAGAGATGTTTCCCCAGAGCCACTACCTTCTTGTATGCAAGAAGAGATGGAATATTTTCTAGACAGAGATCTGCTATGTCTGCACGAATACGTTCCGTATGTCTTGAAGTGTCTTTCAGCTTGTTGTCAAACTTATGACGCTGACTTGCACGGTCAACAAGAAACAACACAGAACTGTCATCTTCCTGCATTGTTTGTGCCACATAGAAACTCAGGAGACCTGTAAGATATACAGAAGTTCTATTAATATTATTATTACTTACTTATTTACAAATGGGTTTAAGGAACCCGGAGGTTCATTGCCACCCTCACATAAGCCCGCCATCAGTCCCTATCCTGTGGAAGATTAATCCAGTTTCCACCAACATAACCCACCTCCCTCAAATCCATTATTATTATTATTATTATTATTATTATTATTATTCCGGGTAGCTCAGTTGGTAGAGCAGCTGGCTACAGACTGGAAGATCCGGGGTTCGATCCCAGGTAGTGACAGGATTTTTTCTCGTTGTCAAACTTTCAGAACGGCCCCGAGGTTCACTCAGCCTCCTATAAAATTGAGTACCGGGTCTTCCCTGGGGGTAAAAGGTGGTCAGAGCATGGTGCCGACCACACCACCTCATTCTAGTGCCGAGGTCATGGAAAGCATGGGGCTCTACCTCCATGCTCCCCAAGTGCCTTCATGGCATGTTAAGGGGATACCTTTACCTTTTTATTATTATTATTATTATTATTATTATTATTATTATTATTATTATTATATTTCTTAATTAAATTGTTTATTTATGTATTTGTGTATTTGTTTCTTTCTTTATTTATGGCGAGTCCTTGGCATCAACTCCTTTGATTTGATTACCTGGTTGGGTTTTTCCGAGGTTTTCCCCAAACCAAAAGGCAAATCCGGGGTAATATTTTGGCGAATCCTCGGATCTCACCTCATCTCACTACATCTCGCCAAAATATTGTAAAAAATTGCACAAAATTGTAAAAATTGTAGAAAATTACTAAATTGTAAAACTATAAAAATTTGTAAAAATTGTAATTGTAATATTGTAAAATTTTGACTTGTTCCACATCTTAAAGCTTCATTGCTCATGTAAGATCTATGGAATAAAATAAATGAATGAATTCTGGTTTGGTTTAGTTTAGTTTAGTCATTAGGTCTTCACTTCCACACCACCAGAAATACAAATACAATAATAATAAATATCACACTATACACAAAGTAAAACCACAAGAAATTATATAAAAGTTACAGTCAAACTTTAAATAAGTGATAAATTATATAACTGAATCGTTCATTGTTGAAAGGAACTAAGTCCACATTTTTGTCAATTTCATTTTTTTATCAATTTGTAATGGGGAAAGCAAGCTGCATCTGTTGGTGTTGGAACGAACTAATCACTCATATTCCTTTGCTTCATTTGAGGTGGTCAATCTTGTCATTCGATCTGTAGATAGTGCTTTTCAACACGGAACTACGAAGATTCCAGGTTGGCGGCCCTGTGCTAACAGTATATCCTGCCTCCAATATTTCGCGGGTTTTATGAGTCTGCAGAGACTGATTGTTGATTACTAGTTGTTCGTCGCATTAAATGTTCAGATTTGATTATTCTGTACTTGATAACAGTATCAGATAATGGAAGAAGGAATACACGAGAAATTGTAATCTTATTAGCCTATTACAGAAAGCCTATCCTGAAGGACGAGTTCCAATCAAAACAACCAACTAGGAGATGTGAGGAAAGTTTATCGTTACGTTATTACATCAGGAGATAGCAAAGATTTCTATGATGAAATATTGCAATGGCCAATGGAACAAAAAGAACCTACTTTATTGAAAAAGGTAATTATTTGTATTGTTGCTCTGTATTTACCCAAGAATAATAATATATTGG
Source organism: Periplaneta americana (assembly GCF_040183065.1). Classification (NCBI taxonomy): domain Eukaryota; kingdom Metazoa; phylum Arthropoda; class Insecta; order Blattodea; family Blattidae; genus Periplaneta; species Periplaneta americana. The sequence goes on along the minus strand of NC_091126.1, from coordinate 170,928,091 downwards.
TTAATTCAATCAAATAGTATGGATATTTAAAAAAACTTTGTTTTGTTTTCTGAGTTATTCTCATTACAAAAGTGTATGACTACTGTAAACATTCTTTGTATTTTGTGAAAGTAATGTGTGTTATACTGCACCATGCAAGTAACATGTTTCATAGTTGATTTTTTTCTTAACACATGCATTACAGGTGATTTAATAAATTCCCAATTTGTTCTTATAGGCCAAAATAGAGCATTTCCATGTTGAAAGGAACTAAGTCCAATGACGTGTTTCCTAGATTAGAAAGATTCTAATGACTGTGAGAATATTTTTGTGAGTCTAAACTAATTCTGTATGCCTATATTTTATGTGCACAATATGTGTTTGTTTAATCTTCGATAGATTACTCACAAAACAGTTTTTTTTCGATTATCTCAAAACTGTAAAAAGTGGACTTGGTTCCTTTCAACAATAACCGATTCAATTATATCCTAGTCAATTAACGAACATAAACAAGAAACTTGCAATTTTAAATCTAGAGAAAAAACACATATCAACACATCTAGCAATATTTTAAAACCAACGAATAATAAAATATTTTCCAATTTAATTTTAAATTGTGATTATGTCCAGTAATCCTTCATGTCTTTAAGTAACGAATTCCAGAGACGAGGTATTTCTCCAGTGTAGGAGGGTGAGTATAAAGAAGTTTTGTGATGAGGGATAGAAAGAAATGTAAGAAATTGAAAGCGCAACACCAGATAATTCGGAGTAGAAGTATGTGTAATTCTAAATAAAAAGAGACAGTGAATGTATTGTTCTTCGTTCTTTCAAACACACCCATGAAAGTGAAATAACTGGAGAGAAGGTTTTACATGGTCAAATTTGCGAGTAATGCAAGAATAATGTAATTAATGCCAATGTTTAAGGAAACCCTGTTAAAGGGAAATCCTGCTCTCAAGGAATACTTTTCAAGTGATTTTCTGGTTATAAAGCTCAAAATATCGACTCGACTTTCAATAATATAGTATCAGCTTATTCAATAGCGCATCTCAATTGTTAGTAATGTGGCGTCACACAGATGATGTTATTCTTTATAGTTCTTTATTTTCTTGCGTTGCTTTGCTTTCTCAGAGTGGTTACTTTGCTTGTTTGTTCTCTCGAGTTGTGTGGATCCTATTTCCAATTGTTTTTGTTAGTTGAAGTTGTTTATGCATCATTATAATGGCGATTAAGTAGAAGAAATTAGCTATCGGACAGAAACAGAAAATAATAAGGACTTTCGAGGCTAATCTTCAAATAACACTACACATATGGCAAAAAAGCATGGTTTGCCAACTACTTCATTATGAGGAATACTGAAGAAGACAGAAGAAATTTTCAATGTCAACTTTCAGTGTGGTTCGGATTCAACCAAACATAAAAACGTTTGTGCCACACCATTTGAAGAGTTAGGACATACTGTAATGAAATTTATTGTAAATAATAATTGGTCTAATTAAATGGTTATAATTAGGGGGTGGATGTTGATGAAAAGTCATCTTCTTATTTTTCAATTAGGACAACGCCTATTAATATAGAAATCATTTCTATGTTAATAACAACGTAAAAAAAGTAATTTCTTATATTACATTTTTTGATATTTTTAAACTAATAGGTCATTTTTATATATTTTTTTCCGGCATTTTTGGTCATTTTTAATACTTTGAAGAACTTTTGGAATGCATTTTACTTCCTTCTTTACCGACAGATCTGTTAAATCATTTTCAAAACCAAATAAGTATGTACTAATTACCTACCGAATAAGTGAATAACAGTGAAGTTTGAGTTTTAGAGTTTGGAATACTCTAAAGTCCATCCCTCATTCCACTTAAGGCTTCACTTCACACAACGGAAGTAATATAAAATGCTTGACAGCAGCTTAGTTTAAGTGACGACTTTGACTGCTACTGTTCTTTTTTTGGTATGAGAGTGTCTTTGGAATTTATGTTTGGAAAGCGGAAAACTTTCACAATGTCCTGGACAGGACTTGCGTCCTCAACATGGTTGAAGGGATGTCTATTGTAGCAGAGAGTATTTTTAACACAAAGATTGCAAGAATGCATGCTGCACCCACAATTTGTTTTGTCATTCAAACTCCCACATCTGAAAGATCTGGTAACAAAAGTAAAGCGCGGAAGGAGGAGATGGAGAATGGATGCATGACATGGACCACCCCTGACTGAAACGCATTGTAAACCCTCATTAAAATCTATGGTTTTCCCTTAAAATCTTCATTTTTTTGCATGTTCTTTTCCTTTATCTTGGCCAAATTCCAGGAAGTTGCAGGGCAGTCATTGAAACAAGATGACTGATTTTTAAGAAGTTGTAGTGTGCGTACGGTGAATAATATTTAAATGTCATTTTCTTTTAATTTTGTCATTTTCCCATTAGTTTAAGTGCATTTTAATGATAATTTTAAGTAGATTTTTAGGTCATAACATCCGCCCTCTCGTTATAATAAAGTTCGGTAAATAACACACATGTTAGCACTATTTATTTGAGCCTTTCCTTACCATTTTATATAAACCCCTTTTTAAGGAAAACCCCTATTAAAGGGGGGGGGTGGGAGTAATCCCTCAGAGATTCGTTAAAGGGGAATTCTACTATAATACTTATTCTCAAACAGGCTAGTAATAGTAACACTTATATGAGCAATGGCTTACATTTCAATCAACTACCTACCACTCCTCCATGCTAGTTGGACAAGATGAGTGTATTTTTTCATAATATAATGGAGAATTGTAAAGTGCTTGGAATTAGAAATCAATTAATCAATTTTAATGTTCACGGAACCATTTCTGTTTTCATATTTATAATGTGGAAGTAATATAACTATGCAGATTTTAACAGCATATTCCTTGGATAGAGTGCCAGCACAACACAGGATTCTAATAACATGTGGTAGGGACCGGATTTTTATGTAATTACATATTATATTCCTTTCAACCTAAACGTATATAAATAACAAATCTTTGCGAATCTTGTAATTACCGTTAATATATTAAAATTTGATATTATATATTCAGGGGTTTTATTCACTTTTACTTACTTACTTACTGGCATTTAAGGAACTCGGAGGTTCATTGCCGCTCTCACATAAGCCCGCCATTGGTCCCTATCCTGAGCAAGATTAATCCATTCTCTATCATCATATCCCACCTCCCTCAAATCCATTTTAATATTATCTTCCCATATACGTCTCGGCCTCCCTAAAGGTCTTTTTCCCTCAGGCCTCCCAACTAACACCCTATATGCATTTCTGGATTCGCCCATACGTGCTACTTCCCCTGCCCATCTCAAACATCTGAATTTAATGTTCCTAATTATGTCAGGTGAAGAATATAATGCGTGCAGTTCTGTGTTGTGCAACTTTCTCCATTCTCCTGTATCTTCATCCCTCTTAGCCCCTAATATTTTCCTAAGCACCTTATTCTCAAACACCCTTAACCTATGTTCCTCTCTCAAAGTGAGTGTCCAAGTTTCACAACCATAAAGAACAAGAGATAATATAACTGTTTTATAAATTCTAACTTTCACATTTTTTGACAGCAGACTGGATGATAAAAGCTTCTCAACCGAATAATAACAGGCATTTCCCATATTTATTCTGTGTTTAATTTCCTCTCGAGTATCATTTATATTTGTTACTGTTGCTCCAAGATATTTGAACTTCTCCACCTCTTCAAAAGATAAATTTCCAATTTTTATATTTCCATTTCGTACAATATTCTCGTCACGAGACATAATCATATACTTTGTCTTTTCGGGATTTACTTCCAAACCTATCTCTTTACTTGCTTCCAGTAAAATTCCCGTGTTCTCCCTAATCGTTTGTGGATTTTCTCCTAACATATTCACGTCATCCACATAGACAAGCAGTTGATGTAACCCGTTCAATTCCGTCCGTTATCTTGGACTTTTCTAATGGCATACTCTAGAGCAAAGTTAAAAAGTAAAGGTGATAGTGCATCTCCTTGCTTTAGCCCACAGTGAATTGGAAACGCATCTGACAGAAACTGACCTATACGAACTCTGCTGTAAGTTTCACTGAGACACATTTTAATTAATGGAACTAGTTTCTTGGGAATACCAAATTCAATAAGAATATCATATAAAACTTCTCTCTTAACCGAGTCATATGCCTTTTTGAAATCTATGAATAACTGATGCACTGTACCCTTATACTCCCATTTTTTCTCCATTATCTGTCAAATACAAAATATCTGGTCAATAGTTGATCTATTACGCCTAAAACCACACTGATGATCCCCAATAATTTCATCTATATATGGAGTTAATCTTTTACTTCTCTAAATGGAAAAAAAAAAAAAAAAAAAAAAAAAAAACTTCTGCTGAGGAAGATTACAATTTGAAATATACAGATTTAAAAAGCCTTTTTGCCTACCCAAGAAAGGATATATTTCGGGACGAAACATAAACGTCCTTAGTTCCAGGAAGTAATAGAGGCACTTACCCCATACCGCCCACTGTAAATATGAGTGAACAAAGGGCAACCTTTCTCAGACAACTACCTCGTATTGTAAAAATCACTCAGAAAGTAGCGTTGCCTTCATGTGGCAGAGTGAGACGAGGACGACATGATTTGTCTCGAACTATAATTGTTCTGCACATGTCTTAACAAGCCGTTCCCATGCAATTTGCAACCTTACCCACCCTCTTCCTAATCCTTCCAGAGGAAACCCATGTCAAGTCTGGCATGAGCCACAATAAAGTAGCCGACTTATGAAAAGAAGATGGAGTAAAGGAACAAACTGGAAAGATGTTGAAAAATTAAAATATATAGCTTTTCAGGTTCTAGCTTGACTTCTTTACTTTAAATTTAGTAGACCTATATGGAAATGGGAGCAATTAGAAAATATGGTTCTAGGCTGGAATAATCCTCCTCTTCTCAATGAGACAGGAACATCACTTTTCAAACAACAGTTTGTAAATGCCTATAGTTTGAGGTTTAAGTAAGTACTTTGTTTCTTACAGGGAGCAGCTAAAATGCACGTGTTCCACATCTCTTCTTATTTTCTCCTAATCCAGTAAAGCGAAACAGTGCTTGCAGTTCTGTTGTGTCATTCACTTCACTCAGTTCTCTAGTATTAGTACTTACAGTATAAAGTGCAAGTGAGTTTATCTACTGCTTTTAACTAACTAAAATGGCCCCTGTATCTTCAACTGTAACAACAAAAATAAAATCATGAATTGTGATGGACGAAGCTTTCCCTAAGATGGAAAAATAGTATTGTGTCAAGTGTGGGGTAAAAAAGTCGGGTGCTCTATGAAATCACAACTGGAGAGTCTTACCTATCCTATACCTGCCAGATATTGATATTAAATATGTTCATGATTTTACATATTTTGGTACATATTCAGCTTATTTTTCTTACATAAATATGTACATATTTCACACCTTGATATTACATAAAAATCCGGTCCCTACATATGCGTCTCAAATGAATATTTTTCTCAGTAAACAAAATCCCCTAAATGTTAACACTGTTTTACTGGATAAGTACAATCCATATGATTCTTACACTTATTGGAGAAACTGACAAAGAATGATTAATCCCTTTGCAGGTTTTCAATAAAATAGACGGTTTTCTTGCAAATTAAATAAAAATATTAACACATATCATTATTTTCTGCCTTTAGAAAGCCTGGTAAATCTACTGGAGTGACTAAGTGACGTTCAGACCGAATGTGGGTGTGCTTTTGTATGTGAGATAGCGATGTGCTGTTTGTCGAACTATGCAGACTTTCATCTTAATTTTCTAATTAACCATGCAATTAATTACAAAACATAAAATAGGTATTTTATTTATTTTTATATATTCTACTTTCTCCCTCCCCAATCTGCACAGTTATGACTAGGGCTAGGATTTTGATGACCTATAAATCATGAAAAAATGTCCTAAAAACAATGCATTTATGAGCTAAAAATCTTTCAAAAATGCCCTTAAAAATGCCCTAAAAATTGATCTTACATAATTGGCTTAGTAGGAATATTAATATTTAGACTAGTAATTAAATTAAATTCTAGTACCAACATTCAAGTTTATTTAATTTTACATAATTTTTCTAAGTAGTACACTTCAATTAATTATTTCACCTGATGTAGTTCCATGTAGTCCACCACAAGGCCACTCTTATCCGGAACTAGCAGGTACAGAGGAGTCTATATTAAAGGGGTGGTTGGACTGATCCATTACGTGGGGGTGTACTACGTTAGAATACAATATTTGTTAATTGATTAACTAGGGGACTTACTCGTGTTAATTATGTAAGATTTGTGTGGCTTACAGCTGTTTCAGTGCTTCACACACCTTCCTCAGGGCCTACTAGATCTCGGTGTCATCTCGAACTTCTCTGCCTGTTATGTGGGTGCGTTTGATTGTTGAAAGGTGTTGAAGAGTGGAGTCAAATAGTGTGTGTGTACTGAAATTGATCTGTGTGTTGAGAATTTGATCGGGGTGTGTTTTAGTGTATTTGTATATTTCGTATTGTTCTAGTGTGTTGAGTTTTTGGTTCTTGGGTTGTATGTGTAGGATTTCCATGTCCGCATTTATGTTATTGTATGTATGGTTAGCATTGGTTATGTGATCAGCGTATGTAGATGTATTGTGTCCTCTGGTTATTGCTTTAATGTGTTCTTTGTAGCATGTTTGGAATGATCTGCCTGTCTGTCCTATGTAGAACTTATCGCAACTATTACATGTGAGTTTGTATACACCTGTGTGGTCGTATTTATTTGTTTGTGTTTTTTATGTGTTGAGATGTCTTTGTAGTGTGTTTTCTGTTCTGTATGTTATGTTGTATTTCTGCTTTCTGAATGAAGATGCGATCTTATGTGTGCTTTTGTTTCCATATGTTAGTGTGATGTATTTCTTGTGTTTGTGTTGTGTTTTGCGTGTTTTTGTGTTTGTTAAGTTTTTGTTTTGTCTTTTTTATGATGTTTTCTATTAAGTTTGGATTGTATCCGTTTTCTTGTGCTATGTATTTGATTGTGTTCACTTCTTCATTGTAGTGTTGTTGACTCATGGGTATGTTGAGTAATCTGTGTACCATTGTCCTGGATGCAGCATGTTTGTGCTGTATGGGGTGGTTAGATGTGTTGCGTATGTGTGTGGTGATGGTGGTTGGTTTTCTGTATATTTTGTAGGTGTGTTTGTTGTCAATTTTTGTTATGGTGATGTCTAGGAAATTTATGGAGTTGTTGTGTAGAAAAACAATTAAAATAATATACAAAATAATGGATATTAATTGAAAAAATACGTAGAGAAAATATCAAAGGAAATAAATAATATTTTACATTAATAATGGGGATTTATGGCCAAAATTAAATGAAATTACCCCAAAAATGACCGAATAAAACAAAAAATGCTCTTATGAGTCGTAAGAGGTAAAAAATGCAAAAGAATGCCCTAACAAATATGATTTAAAACACTCAGTTTATCACATAACATATAAATACTAAAGCAGCAATGTTTCTGGCTTACTAGAAAAAAGATGCAATTTCATTAAAATCCTAGCCCTAGTTATAACACTTCCACCTGTATAAAATTACCTCTTCCAGCTCCAAACTCGATATATGCTGTGTCCTTCTGCATAAGACCGACTTTCTCTGCATGGCCCAGAAGAGAAGCATTTTGCAGCAAATGTTTGAGTTTATTTGGTCCATATGTAGGATTGTTGATTTCCTCTGATAATACAGCATGACTTAAGATCTCTCTCTCAAATGATGGCACAAATTCTGAAACAGGTCGTTAAAACATTTACTGAAACATACCAATACAATGCTGTATTGTATTGTATTTATTAACATTCCATAGTATTCATACATTGCTTTACAGCTAGAATATGAAACAAGTCAAAAAACTTAATACTATTATAAAGTCTTAATTTATAGTCACAGTCTAGATGAAATATACACAGACGAGATTTACAATATAGTCTACTAGTACAACACAAAGTTTTAGTATCATTTTCATTAAGTGTTATTGAATGTCATGAATTCACCTACAGAATAGAAGGCGTGAGAAATTAGGTACTTCTTTAATTTGGCCCTAAATCATTTTATGTTTTGAGTTTCAATTTTTATATCGATAGGGAGGCTATTAAAAATTTTTACTGCCATATAACGCACTCCTTTTTGATAGCACGATAGACTTCCCGATGGAGTATGAAAGTCATTTTTTTGACGTGTATTTATGCTATGAACTGTTGAATTAGTTACAAAGTTTTCACGATTACATACGAGGAAGATTATTAATGAAAAGATATACTGACAAGCCATGGGCATTATTTGTAGTTTTTTTAAAATAGTCCTACACGATTCCCTACATTTGGCACCTACTATTATTCTAATTACTCTTTTTTTGTGATAGAAATATATTGTTACTATCTGTGGAATTTCCCCAGAATATTATTCCAAAACTTATTACCGAGTGGAAGTATGCAAAGTATATTATTTTTAAGGTATTGATATTTACTATCTTTTGCATAGATCTAATAGCAAAACAAGCTGAATTTAGTTTGGGGATAATTTCTTTAATATGATTTTTCCAATTTAACACATTATCGATTTTTAAGCCAAGAAATTTGGTTGTTGTTGTTGCTAATAGGGATCTATTATTAATTATTGCGCTAGAAATTTGCGACGTTGAGTTTGGACAGGATTTAAATTGAATTATGTAAGTTCTTTCCACTGCCATCAATAAAATTTGACTGCAAAGGAGCAAAGATATTAATAAAAACATGTAAATATTTAAGTAGGTGCAATTAAATTTTTTTTACATACAGTAAGTGGCAGAAACATATGGGCAAAATATTCGAAATTATTATTTTCTTACTACTGCACTCTCCTTTGCAATGAATATTGCAATTCAGCTGTTTCCTACAAAGCAAGCATATATATGAACTGTAGTTTTTTTTAAATTTTAGTTGGTTATTTAACGACGCTGTATCAACTACTAGGTTATTTAGCGTCTATGAGATTGGTGATAGCAAGATGATATTTGGCGAGATGAGGCCGAGGGTTCGCTATAGATTACCTTGCATTCACATTACGGTTGGGGAAAACCTCGGAAAAAACCCAACCAGGTAATCAGCCCAAGCGGGGATTGAACCCGCGCCTGAGCGCAACTTCAGACCGGCAGGCAAGCACCTTAATCGACTGAGTCACGCCGATGGCTGAACTGTAGTTTCTTTGCATTACTTACATCAAGAAGAGCTACTTAAAGCTCCAAAAACACAAACAATACTTTCACATATGAAGAATTCGCGGGAAAAACGATGAATGTCACAGTTTTGTTAAGGTTGATGTCATTATCTAATTCAATGGATCACTACGAAATTTAATGTTGTTCTTATGAAAAATGGTAAAAAGGAGAATTATCACCACGAATACAGTAATCCTTTCCTTTATTTTCTATAGAAACAGCACTACATCTTGCAGTTATAGACTCAATTAGATCATTATCTAACCCTTAACAGAAATGTGACATTCATCGTTTTTCCCGCAAACTCTTCATATGACAGTGAAAGAAACAGGAACAGCAGATCTTCTTGAAAATATCACCCCTATCTTGCCTAGACCTCTAAATAATTAACATCAGATTAAGATATCAAATTAATCTTCAGTTATACTTAACTACGAACTTTTGGTTGTATAAATACTAATTTTAATTTATTTTGTCTTAACTTTAATTTAAATGTAACTGACGAATCTTTTCAAGTGAATTGTATTAACTGAAGTTTACAGAAAATATTTGTTTCTTATAAGTAAAATGGTGAATGAAATTTATTTTCATTGTATTTAGACAGACATTTATTAGTTTTTAAATTCCGATTGTCGTGAAATGATGTTACACACTAAATATTTTTACAGGTGAAGTGAAATTACAAATTCCATATTTCTGGTATCTCATCTGATAATAATAATTAATTGGTTGTATAAATACTAATTTATTTTGTCTTAACTTTAATTTAAATGTAACTGACGAATCTTTTCCAGTGAATCATATTAACTGAAGTTTACAGAAAATATTTGCTTCTTATAAGTAAAATGATGAATGAAATTTATTTTCATTGTATTTAGAGAGACATTTGTTAATTTTTAAGTTCCGATTGTGGTGAAATGATGTTATACACTTAATATTTTTACAGGTTAAGTGAAATTACAAATTCCATATTTCTGGTATCTCATCTGATGATAATAATTAATTTCGCTGTGGCCTCCTGTTTTCCACAAGAGAAGGAATCCGTTCACTGAACTCAATAACAAGTTAAAATGCAATCTAACCACCAATGAGATATTGCACTGGGTAGTAATGAAGAATTTTGGAGGAAATTACAGTACTAACAGAAATAAAAGTACAGTTTATTAGTTTTCTTTCATCCTATAACATTTTAAATGCGTACATTATATATAGTGTAATATTTTTATTTTCCTACAAAAAATCTGAAAACTTGGGGTCGTATTATATTCAAGGTCATACTGGATTCGGGCCAATATGGTATATATGTGTGTAAATTAATTTTTTTTTTGTTTTAACTATCAGTTTTGCTGTCTATTTAATTTCTCCTCTCTTTTTGCAACTTCATGCATTTTCCATTGTACAATGTAATATTAACTAACAGAAGCCATAATCTTTTGCCAGAAAATATAGAAAAGTTACTTGTGTTGTACTGTAGACAGTGTTGGGTCCAACCAATGTAAGAACAATGTTTTCCTCCCCTTCAGTGTAGAACATTGTGTTACTTAGATCTTGCATTCAGGTAAAGATTTGATGATGCTGGAAAACTGTTTAATTGTGCACATTTATTATATTTTATGCTCGACCATGCCGAAATGTAGTAATTATATAACTGGTAGTAGCCCTTTAATGCACCTCATTAAAGTACACCTATTCATTATAGTTCAGTTGTTCAGCCAATGAGAAATCACCATTGTAGCATTATAAAAGTGCAAGTATCGATTATTCTCAGATATGCAATCGAAAGACAACTAGTGAAATGTCACAGAGGCTGGAAATCCAATACTGTCGCAGAAGGTTATGTTCTGTTACTATAATAATTAGCGTTAATTGTAAATAATATTCAAATAAAGTCAATTTGTCATCTCGTTTTTCAATTCTAAATCAATTTCAAGGTTATATCAAGATTAATGTTCATGTTATTCTCTAGATTATATCAAGGTCAATGACATTCGTTCCTCGGAAAAAATCAATATTTTCGCGTCTGCACACATCTCACAATTTAGAAGGTCAGTTCTGCTCCTCACTTAGATAACCATAACATGAATACTTATGAATAATTCCAAGTTAGAAATATGGTCGAGCATAAAAAGTCGTATGAAAATTGTCTATAATAGCAATTAAGACGCTCGTATGAAACATACTCGCGTCTTAAGTACTACCATTATAGGCTTGTTGCATAATGTACTATTATTTCACAGCATATTGAATATAGACAAAACTATTAATCTGTAAAGTCTTATTTTGTAAATAATGATTATACCTGCTCTAATTGGCTTAGGAATGAAGATACATTAGAATCGAAATATTTATTTCATATTTTGATATTCTGCCAAGATAAATGATATAAGCCACCGGAGTAGCTTGGTCAGTTAAGGTGCTTGCCTGCCGATCCGAAATTGCGCTCAGGAGTGGGTTCGAGTCCCTCTTGGGCTGATTACCTGGTTGGTTTTCTCCAACCGTAAGGCAAATGTCAGGTAATCTGTGGCAAATCCTCGGCCTCAGCCACCAAATATCATATCGCTATCATCAATTCCATCGGCACTAAATAACCTTGTAGTCGATACAGCGTCGTTAAATAATCAAGTAAATAAATAAATAAATACATGATATATTTTGGCAAAATTTCCTTGATATTGTTCCAGTCTCTAGTTGTAATATTTCCAATAGAATGAGGGTTCAAGTGTCAAAATGAATAACAAGTAATAGCAAAATCGTTGCTAGACCGAGGTGTTTGTTTCAACATAACCTACATATCTAGCTATGATACTGCCTTACTTTGATATACAGACTCGATTTTCTGTATCAGATGGGAGAGCTCTGTTGGTTCTAGGTCAGCAAGTTTTCGACATTCCTGACTGGTAGATTCATCTCCGCAGTTGATTCCTGGAACTATGTAGAGAGGCTGTTCTTTTGGTCTTGCATTGCACACTGCCAAATGCTTCTGCAATTTCTTTGCATAGCACGAACTGAAAAGATTAAGGATTAATAATGATAATAATAATAATAATAATAATAATAATAATAATAATAATATATTTATTTTATTTATTTATTTAGAATATTAATGTGCAAAACAACAGCACAAGGCCAATTACAGTTTAGCACGATACAGAACAGAACAAAACAACAAATGATGATGAGAATGAATGATAGAAAATGGGAATGAGATAAAAATACAAACAATATATTAGTCGTATAATATAAGGGTAGCCAAACAACAAACTATACATTAAACGGATCTGAATTAATATAATGGGAATTGGCAGCTTTAATGCATCTGACAACTGGAGAGAGAGATTTAAGGCTTATAGGTATAAAAAATTTTATGAGATCTTAAACCATTCGTAGGGGCCCGAAGGTAGATATTGCTTATGAAGGATTCACAATCAATATCACCCTTTAAGGCCTTACAAAAGAATAAGTAGTACAGTTCAATACGTCTAGCATAAAGGCTAGAAAAGTTAAAATATTTACAAGTACGCTCATAATTGAAAACAGATGAATTAGGCAAAAACCTAAAGGCACATAAATTTTCTTTGGATGATTTCCAATTTAGCCGAATTGGTAGAGGTAATAGAGTTCCAGGCGACAGTTGCATATCCTAGTTTAGATCTGATTAATGTATAGTATAGAATTACAAGAGTAGCTGGCGTAGAAAAGGAATAAGTTATAGACCTTACAAGTCCGAGCATTCTAATGGAATGATTATAAATATGTTGGACATGATTATGAAAATGTAATTTGGTATCGAGTAGAACTCCCAGGTCTCTAATACAGTCTTTCCTTATTATGTTGCTATTATTAAGAGTGTAATTAAATTTAAGAGAAGTGGTTTTTCTAGAGAAGGAAATGACAAAAGTTTTCGATTCATTAATTTTCATTCCATTATTAGCAGACCATAGCTCAATATCATTTATATCATTTTGCAAGGTTACACAGTCAGCCAGACTATTTATTTTGCGAAATATTTTAAGGTCATCGGCAAATATAAGGCAGTTAGAACTTATTCTTTTACAGATGTCATCTATAAATAATAAAAATAGTAGAGGCCCCAAAGTGGAACCCTGTGGAATTCCACATACAGTAATATAAGGATCAGAATAAGAATTTCCAAGTCTGACACAGGATTGTCTATCTTTTAAATAATTTTCAAACCAGCCCAGGTAATTAGTGGTAAGACCAAAAGAGTTTAATTTACTCAGTAACATATTATGGGGAACAACATCAAATGCTTTGCTGAAGTCAAAATAAATGGAATCAATTTGACACTGAGTTTCAACTATAGGCATAACATAATTGAGATAAGAAACTAAATTAGTAGTCGTAGATTTTCCTTTTGTGAAACCATGTTGGGCCGAATTGATTTTGTTTTTCACGTGAAAAGAAATATGTTTATGAATTATTTTTTCAAAAATTTTTGAGAAGTTATTAAGTATGGAAATAGGTCTATAATTACTTAAAATAGCTTTATTACCACTCTTAAATATGGGAATAATAGATGCTTCCTTCCAAAGAGAAGGATATACCCCTGGTTTTAAACTCAAATTGAAAATGTAGGTTAAAACAGGTACGAAAATTTCAGAGAATAATAATAATAATAATAATAATAATAATAATAATAATAATAATAATAATAATAATAACAACAATAATAATAACAATAATAATAATAATAATGGCAGAAAATGTCGACATGGAAGAAGAAACTCTGACAAGTCCTTTTCAACTCAACAGTATATTTGTTTTATGTTCATTTAGAAAATAATAAGTAAATGTCATGCAAGCAGCTATTTATTTATTTATTGACTCTCCCTTTGAAATACAGAGGCTATTCCGAATTGATGTTATGTTAAAAGGGGATAGTGAAGCAATAACAAAATAGAAATGTCTGGTGCTGTAGATTACATAAGAAATTAAAGTGGTATCATTGCTTCAGCTGAATGGCATTGCACACAGTTTTCATACATAAATTACAAAATTGTTCAGTTTCTTTACTCTTGTGTAACAGTACAATCAGTAATGCTTTTCATGTAAATTTAATTTAAATTTGAAGCCACTGACCGACATGACCAGCTTGCAACATTGTAGTGGGTCTTTCTACATTAACTCACGTTACATTCAGAGATATTTATGAACTTATTAAATACTAGCCGTACCCATGCGCTCCGCTGCACCTGTTAGAAATAAATATAAAGTAATTACATAATTAAAATAGGACGTTTGATCCAGGGAATATTCGTGTTTGATAGAAGGATAAATCATTTAATATGTTACTTAATTTAAATTGTATTTAAATAATTAAAATGCGGTCATTTTGGTCCAGAGAGCAATCATTTGGTGCAATGACAATTCCTTTAATGTGTTTCTTAATTGTTATTACATGCAACCATAGTTTAATGAAGATTGACATATCATTTAGTTTTAATGTGTATACTTTATATTACTTGCTATATGTTTCAGAAGTTACTGTAATAACATTGTAGAATTATGTCCATCTAGAGAAACTACACTTTCCAATGGTGAAATAATAATTTTTTTTTTATTTTAGTTGGTTATTTAACGACGCTGTATCAACTACTAGGTTATTTAGCGTCGATGAGATTGGTGATAGCGAGATGATATTTGGCGAGATGAGGCCGAGGATTCGCCAGAGATTACCTTGTATTCACATTACGGTGGGGGAAAACCTCGGAAAAAACCCAACCAGGTAATCAGCCCAAGCGGGGATCGAACCCGCGCCCGAACGCAACTTCAGACCGGCAGGCAAGCGCCTTAACCGACTGAGCCATGCCGGTGGCTGAAATAATAATTAAACAATTAATTAGCTTCCGATATTACTTCATACAAACACAGAAACATTATCTGTAGGCTATGTTTAATAGCTTTCGATTGTTGTTGTCCAAGGCCCCTTATAGACGAAGTCATTTGTTTTTATTTCAGTACAGCGCCTTAGATGATGTTATTGTAATTTTAAAACTCATTTATCTCATTAAATATCAGTCCTATCAAACTTTTGTACAGAATAAAACTTATCGGAAATTATCTTAAAGAAACTTTTGTTATGTAACATTTTTCATGAAAATCAATAATAAGGGAGATATTTCGATTTATTTAATTCAGGCCCCCTTATAACCCACCTTTTAAATAAAGTATTTTGAATGCCATATAGCACTAAAATCTAAGTTACAACGAACTTAATTTATATTCCAATTTTCATATAAATCGGTTCAGCCATTATCACGTGAAAAGGTAACAAACATCCAGACAGACAGATAGACATACAAACAAAAATTTCAAAAAAGTGATTTTTGGTTTCAGGATGGTTAATTATACATGTTAACACCAATTATTTTTGGAAAATCGAAAATTACCAGAAAAATTTTGGCTACAGATTTATTATTAGTATAGATACTAAAACAAAAAATGAAGAAAGTTTTTTGCCTTAGCCACTGCATTAAGGAACATTCTTCATGGCAGTAACCAGTAATGAGGAATATAATTATTTGTAATTTATCGATGAAATAGTTCTAAACTCACATTTAATCAATAAATCCCAAACAATTAATTATATTCCAATTACTGGTTACTTCTCTGAAGAATATTCCTAAATGCAATAAATAAGCCAAAAAACTTTTTCTATCTTTTGTTTTAGTGTATATAATGTGTCTCAATGTAACGTGAGTTACTATGAAATTAACCTAGCCAGAAAGGGAAATGAGAGGTGGTTCACTAAGGCAGACAGACCTGAGTTCGTTGGCCTCTTACATCTGTATTACGAAAAGAAAGAAAACTGTGTTAGTGGCAATGTTGCAAGACTGCTGAAACTTCGTACTAAATTTTCTAATTAACCGTGCATTTAATCACAAACCATAATATAGGTTTTAGTGTAGCCTACCACTTTAGTGTACCCTATCATTCCTTTCAAACTGCAGGACTATTTCACTTCCACCACGTACAGAGTATCACAGCTTGCATTACCATATCAATACATTATTTTTGGACAGTGAAGCATTCTGATACACGAACTCAACTACAAAGTCTTGAATAGGGATATCTTATGCGAAGTTTTACCGTCAGATGGCAGGAGCGTTCCATGTGGCGCAACATGTTGTAGGGCTATATTTTGTCATATGGTACAGTTGATTACGTTTTCCCGCATGTTGGTTTTCTGTGCGAGTCAAAATTATATTTACAGTTATTTTGTATAACCTATTATAATTTAATATAATTCAATATTTTCTTACCTCATAATTTAATTTAATTTACAATAAATAATAACTTAAACCT
This sequence comes from Periplaneta americana, assembly GCF_040183065.1. Lineage (NCBI taxonomy): Eukaryota > Metazoa > Arthropoda > Insecta > Blattodea > Blattidae > Periplaneta > Periplaneta americana. The sequence goes on along the minus strand of NC_091126.1, from coordinate 170,911,520 downwards.
GTATAATATTGAGCGATTCCCCGAGATGGGTGAGGAAATCTGCAGTATGCAGAATATAGATACGAGTAAATTGAATGTTCATGAACCTAAATGAGAACTTTGACAACAATATGCACGAATAAAGTGTCGAAAGTGAATATTGCCCTCTTTAATAATTAGTATTTAAGAACCGTACGCTAAAAACAGGATATACAGCCACCAATGTGTTTTTCTTTTTATGGGGAAGAGACTATCGAGATTCAATTCCTTGTATTTTTTCTGTAGTTGCAGAAAGATCAAATGCAATTTTTAATAGGATGATATAATATGATCGCAATAGTATCACGATTAGTAGTGTGTTTTGTAGGTTAAGGACATGCAGTTTTGATTACTGTGTGGAATGATTTTGAAAATTTGAACTTAAAACATGGCTTTAATAATTAGGGTACAGTAAATTAAAAAAAAATTATTCACGAAATGGATTTCACTAGGGATCGTCCTGGATAATAAACATCCTAGTTTATCGACAGTATACTGCAGGCGTAAAATTTGGAGACTCCTACAACTACTCCATAATATAATCTAAGCTAACAGCTCGCTGTCGAGGTTGCATATGTTTTTTTTAATTTTTCTTTTTCCTCTTCCAAAATGAAACTACAGTCAACAATTCCTTACTTGAAGTAGTTACTTTTATTTAATAGCCAGCTCTTTCGAGGCTCAATTTTATTACTTATATTTTTTAAGGTTTAAAGCATATATTCAGAATATTTCGGGACCTGATTGAAGACAAAAAGCTTTCCCTGGTTTTCACATATAGGAACATAATAAAAATTTGCCATTTTTAGTTGTTTTTAAGAGTATGTAATATACTAATACACTACGTATATCCTCAATGTTTATATACCAAAAAACAAATGCACACGCAAAGCGCATCCCTCATAGTACACATGCGCTATCTGTTGGTGCTAGTTCAGGATATCCCTATTGAATGAGTCACCCCAACAATGTTGTAACAGCCACAAGTTATAAGGTTCAGAATGTTGGAAAAAGTATTTTTTAACGAAATATCCACACTCTAGAAAGTTTAGTTGAGTTTTATAATTAAATCTATGTAATTAGAATGTTTAAGTACGATACAAACTAAACCTTCAAGAGTTTGAATACTTCGTTAAAAAATACTTTTCCCAACATTCTGGACCTTATAACTTGTGGCTGTTACAACGTTGTTGGGGTGACCCATTCAATTTCAGATACAGAGCAACAAAAATTTTAGATCTGGTATAACAGCATTGCATAAAACAACATTCAAATGTTTTTAGAGTACTGTGTTTGTTGGAGGGAAATAATATTTTGTCTGGAGGGAGATGTGTCTTCAATATACCCTATGCTGGGAAAAGAAAAAACGATATCACACACATTACGTTGTTATTCCAGGGATTGCCTCAATGAATACTTTGATCCAATTTCAGTTTTTTACAAAGAATGTAAAAATTGTACAATTTGCATAATAAATGTAATAGTAATAATAATAATAATAATAATAATAATAATAATAATAATAATAATAATAATAATAATAATAATAATAATAATAATAATAATAATTCTTTATTTATAGTGGCAGAGTTAAGGCCATAGGGCCTTCTCTTAGTCCCTATTTACACTTGCTATTTGTCGTTCGACTTACAGCGTGGGCGCATGCGCAGTACGGATTTCGTTCCGTTCCTTTCGACATCTGCTGAGTAGAAGCTGTTTCTATTTCTGTGCGACATTTTCTAGGTGGGCCAGCCGAATTGACGCGACAGGACCCGAACATGGTTTGGAAAAGCAGTAGCAGACAACTTTTAATCAGCTGTTTCTCTCTTTCCGCGCTTTTTAGCATCATGTAAGAGTGGAACAAAAATCAAATAATGAAATTAATCAAGCTTTACGAGGAATTTCCATACTTTTATGACATCAGAAATAAGGACTATCACAATAGGATTCGGAGGGAAAATGCACTGGAGATTATTTGTAAAAATTTGGAGTCTGTTCACCCCAATAATATTCCCTCCGACATCAAAACAAAAATAAAGAACATCAGGAGTCAATATGCAAGAAAAAAAATTAAACTTCCTATTCATTTTAATATAATATCTATTGGACAATTTTGTTCCAGTTTGAAATCTTTACTGAGAACATGGAATAACCCTTTCTCCTGCCTTCTGGACCTCCATCTCCTTTCCCAGTCTCTCTCTCTCTCTCTCTCTTGTTTTTTTAGTGCAAGTTAACAAAACACTTGAAGCTGCAGAAGCTAAAACAGCTACTTTTTATTGTTAAAATCCATTCTGTTCATTTAAAAGGCTCACCACATAAATTCATACGTTGCTCGAGCTCGTAGCAGACGAGAAATCTGCCAAGAGTGAATGGTGATACTACATTTAGTCTACAGAAAGCGCAACAACTTGCGTCGACTTGTGGACGAAAAATCTGCCAAGTGTAAACGGTGATGCTACATATAGCCAACAGAAAGTGCTTGATGTTGCGCGACAAATAGCAAGTGTAAATAGGGACTTACACTCTACCAGGTCACAAAAGTATACAAGCAGTTAAAATTTAACATATTAAAAAAAAAAAAATAAATAATAATAATAATAATAATAATAATAATAATAATAATAATAATAATAGCATAATAAAATCGACGCTAAACAACATGAAAATAATATCATAATAGTAAAAAAGAAAGTAAAATACATTGGAATATGGAATATAGTAAACACAACTCATTTAGTACAAATGGTTAATATGGAAAAACTTAAGGAAGAATATATCAAAATGGAATATAATTAAATAATAATAAAAAAAGAAAAGAAATACGAAAATTAAATAAAAAGGCTATGATAATAAATTCATCGGCTGATAAAGAGAAAAAAAAAGGGGGGGGGAAAGGGAGGAAAAAGAAATAGATAGCCTATATTTTTACAAAACTATGGCAGAGAAAAGGGCTTATAACTGAAAGGAATCTAATTTAAAAAGTGCAATTTTAATTTATTTTTGAAACTAGACAATGTCCGACAGTCTCTGACAAGTTGTGGTAGAGAGTTCCAGAGATGAGCTGCAGAGACAGTGAAAGATGAAGAGTAGAAGGATGTTCTGTGTTAGGAATGGAGAGTGTGGTATGGTGTTGTGAGCGAGTATCTATTTCGTGATATGAGGACAAATGTTGAAAACGAGAAGCTAGGTAGCTAGGGTTAGAGGTTTGAAGAATATTGAAGAGTAAAGTGAGAGAGTGAATAGTTCTTCACTCTGAGACGGATCCAGGACAGCATATTTAGTGAAGGTGTGATACAGTCAGATCTACGGACGTTGCAAATAAATCGAGCGAATGCATTATGAACACGCTGTAGTCTGTCAGTCAGTCTCATGTTAAGGTCAGTGTAGAGAGTGTCACAGTAATTAAGATGAGGCATCAAGAGCGACTGCACTAAATTCTTCTTGAGAAGCAATGGAAGGAAATTTCGAATTCTTTTTAGTGCGTGAATTTTCATAAAAATTATTTTACAAGTGTGTGTGATTTGAGTATTCCAACTTAAATTTTTGTCCATATATATTCCTAGACGTTTTACTCTATCACTGTAAGGGATAACAGTTTCACTCATTTTAACAGAGATAAGTCACCTGTGTTTAATTTACTTAAAAGTCGTTGATGTCCCATTATGATTGCCTGTGATTTCTCCGAGTTCAATTTCAGTCCAAACTTTTTCGTCCATGAAATAATCGATTTTAGGTCACTGTATATTGGATGATTGGGATAATCATGAGTGACAAGTGACGTGTCAGACATTACAGTAACAATTGAGGTCTGAAAACACCTTATTCAACAAGAACTGGAACTTGTAAAATGTTAATAACTTTACTATAAAGAGAAATAGAATGGTAGAATCCAATGACTTTTCTCAACATAAATACCTACTGTTTTCTATCATATGGGCATTCTATTCGAACAGGATGCTGCGATTCAGCCTGTAAACATAGAAACAAAACATGATTTATGAGTTATATCTCTAATCACATACATATCAGATTGATCATTCTCATATTATGAAACGACAATATAAAAAGAGAACCACTAGGGACTTCACTATCGAAAATGATTTTATTTTTTGGCAACGACTGCTAGGTGGAAATACTGCTGCAAACTATTACTCCATGCAATTCAATTTGGGTTATAACGTGACTACTTTTGCAGTCGCTAGATGGCAATATAGTGAAACTGATAAAAGTTCATTAGGCTGATCAATCTGTTATATAATGTGATCAGGGGTTATATTCATTTCCAACAGTTCAAATTCTTTTATGGATAAAAGTAGGCCTAAATTAAAATTAATAGCACATAATTTTTTTACAACGACTCTTCAAACTTACCTCTTTATTACTATCAATGCTAGTGTCACCATTACTTGTGCAATCAACCACCATGTGCTGACCACAATATTTTTCACCTTCCTTAACAGTCATCTTGCAAAACCTCTCCTTCCTTTGAACGTAAAACTGGCAATGTATTTTTGGTATCAGTTCGGTATCTGAACACCAATCCTCATCAGTACACTTGATGTAGCACTGTTTCCGATTCATTTTGAAGCACTATTTCTTCCTTATTTCATTTTAATATAAAGGATATGTGCGTCGTGGCTATATGGATAGCATACTTCTCAACCTAACGATTCGTGGTTAGGTTCCCAACATAATTTTCCATCTATGAGAATCGTTGTTCTGACATATACTTCAACACCAGGCAACCACTGCAGTAATACTCAACCCAACTTCTCAACCTAATGATTCGTGGTTAGATTCCCAGTAAACTTGATGTAGCACTGTTTCCGATTCATTCCGAAGCACTATTTATTCTTTATTTCATTTTAATATAAAGGATATGTGCGTCGTGGCTATATGGATAGCATGCTTCTCAACCTAACGATTCGTGGCTAGGTTCCCAACATGGGCAATGTAAGAATTAATTTTCCATCTATGAGAATCGTTGTTCTGACATATACTTCAACACCAGGCAACCACTGCAGTAATACTCAACCCAATTTCTCAACCTAATGATTCGTGGTTAGATTCCCAGTAAACTTGATGTAGCACTGTTTCCGATTCATTTTGAAGCACTATTTCTTCTTTATTTCATTTTAATATAAAGGATATGTGCGTCGTGGCTATATGGATAGCATGCTTCTCAACCTAATGATTCGTGGTTAGGTTCCCAACATGGGCAATGGAAGAATTAATTTTCCATCTATGAGAATCGTTGTTCTGACATATACTTCAACACCAGGCAACCACTGCAGTAATACTCAACCCAACTTCTCAACCTAATGATTCGCGGTTAGATTCCCAGTAAACTTGATGTAGCACTGTTTCCGATTCATTCCGAAGCACTATTTATTCTTTATTTCATTTTAATATAAAGGATATGTGCGTCGTGGCTATATGGATAGCATGCTTCTCAACCTAACGATTCGTGGTTAGGTTCCCAACATGGGCAATGGAAGAATTAATTTTCCATCTATGAGAATCGTTGTTCTGACATATACTTCAACACCAGGCAACCACTGCAGTAATACTCAACCCAACTTCTCAACCTAATGATTCGTGGTTAGATTCCCAGTAAACTTGATGTAGCACTGTTTCCGATTCATTTTGAAGCATTATTTCTTCTTTATTTCATTTTAATATAAAGGATATGTGCGTCGTGGCTATATGGATAGCATGCTTCTCAACCTAACGATTCGTGGTTAGGTTCCCAACATGGGCAATGGAAGAATTAATTTTCCATCTATGAGAATCGTTGTTCTGACATATACTTCAACACCAGGCAACCACTGCAGTAATACTCAACCCAACTTCTCAACCTAATGTTTCGTGGTTAGATTCCCAGTAAACTTGATGTAGCACTGTTTCCGATTCATTTTGAAGCACTATTTCTTCTTTATTTCATTTTAATATAAAGGATATGTGCGTCGTGGCTATATGGATAGCATGCTTCTCAACCTAACGATTCGTGGTTAGGTTCCCAACATGGGCAATGGAAGAATTAATTTTCCATCTATGAGAATCGTTGTTCTGACATATACTTCAACACCAGGCAACCACTGCAGTAATACTCAACCCAACTTCTCAACCTAATGATTCGTGGTTAGATTCCCAGTAAACTTGATGTAGCACTGTTTCCGATTCATTTTGAAGCATTATTTCTTCTTTATTTCATTTTAATATAAAGGATATGTGCGTCGTGGCTATATGGATAGCATGCTTCTCAACCTAACGATTCGTGGTTAGGTTCCCAACATGGGCAATGGAAGAATTAATTTTCCATCTATGAGAATCGTTGTTCTGACATATACTTCAACACCAGGCAACCACTGCAGTAATACTCAACCCAACTTCTCAACCTAATGATTCGTGGTTAGATTCCCAGTCAACTTGATGTAGCACTGTTTCCGATTCATTCCGAAGCACTATTTCTTCTTTATTTCATTTTAATATAAAGGATATGTGCGTCGTGGCTATATGGATAGCATGCTTCTCAACCTAACGATTCGTGGTTAGGTTCCCAACATGGGCAATGGAAGAATTAATTTTCCATCTATGAGAATGGTTGTTCTGAGAACCTTTCCACTGCAGTAACACCACTGCCTAGTAAACTTAGGATGATTTGTGGTTCACATACACACGGACTCTCCTAAGGAAAAATCAACAGCCATCCAGAAAGGCTGTTTCACAAGGTAAGGACAACCAAGTACTAAGTGAAAGAACAACTTAATAAAATATTCTATAAATTTTTTCCTGTATTCACTATGGTTTAATAAATACTGTGTTTCAGTGTTTCATAAGGAAGATAATGACATTAATGTAATTGAACTTTCGATTTCACTATCCACCACACACGAGACTGACATCTGATTTGTGCTGTGTTATTTCATGCTGAAATTAAACTGAGAAATGGCATAACTTTACAAATATAGGCCTACATAGGTCTAATATCTGGAAAAATAAATAAGCGACTGTTCGTAATGTCGAGGATCAGTATGTTTGGTATCAGTTCAGTATCTGAATGCCAGTCCGTATCAGTAACCTTGATGTAGCACTGTTTCTGATTCATGTTGAAGCACTATTTCTTCTTCACTTTGAAACACTATTTCTTCTTCATTTCATCCTAATATATAGAATGTGTCCATCGTGGCTGTGGATAGTATGTATACTTTCCAACCCTTTGGTTCGTTGTTAGATTCCCAGCATGGACAATGGAAGAATTAATCTTCCGTCTATGAGAATGAGTGTTCTGTAATATTCACCATTCCTATACTGTGGAAGGCAAGAGGCAAACCACTCAGTAATATCACTGCCTAGTAAACATAGGGCGATTTGTGGTTTGCAAACCCACGAGCTCGTCTAAGGGAAAATCAACAAGGTGTTTCACAAGATAAGGACAACCAAGTAGGAGGTGAAGGAGGAACTTACTAAAAGAGGAACTTAGGTTCGATCTGCTTTCTTCAGACTTGAGAGAACTTTGGTATACACTTTCCTCATTCTGCCAACAATTTATCTTAAAATACGAAATAAAACAGATTTGTCTGTTTGCCGAATGCACATCACGTTTACGACAATATATTTTTCAGTGCCAACAATATATTTAGTGTGCACAATGTATGGAGGAAGGAACTGGCCACCCTACCTCATTATCTTGTTGGACTACTTGCCTCATGAGTGGCATCGCTTGTGAGGTTCAGACCTGTCTTCGGACAGCTGACTTGGGGGGGAAAAAAAAAAAAAAAAAAAAAAAAAAAAAAAAAAAAAAAAAAAAAAGTTGAAATTTTCGGAGAAGAGATAAGGAAAGTAAACGTGTTCTGAAGCTTATCGAAACTGGGGAAATACAAAAAATATTAACTAAATATTCAACAGTTTAAGGCTGAAATACTGTGAGCCTCTAAGTCAGCCATTTTCAACTGGTGTGGCACAGTAGTATGCTGCAAATGACTCGTTGGTGTTACAAGAAAATAAAAATAGTAAAAGTGGTCGTAGCACACAAAAAAAAAAGAGAGAGAGATATGAGAGTCCAGAAGAGTCAACTTTCAGTGAACGCAGTACAAGCCAACATTAAGTAAACACAGCATACGTGCGTGATCGGAAGACAGTGTAGTCAAGCTTCCAGATCGGGATAACACTATTCAACACTATGCGCAACTGATGTCTGATAAACTTTATGAATATTTTCTAGCTCAAATAATTTGCGTTTATCATGTCCTCGGCAATGATAATGCGTATTCGACAAACCTGTTTCCCCTTTTTAGTATGTTAAGATAATTGTCAATGAGGTATCCGTATACTGAAATTTTCACTTTAGAATAGTTAAAACATACATTCCGCTGAAGCTCCTCTTTCACCTCTTAGCTGGCTGACCATATCTTTTGAAACACTCTGTATAACCGAGACAAAATATTGACGAATCTATACTTTTAATTTAGTGTCACAAGACCAAAAACGTAAAAATCCGCGTTATTTTTTGGCTCTTTATTATAAAAGATTCCACCATGTTCTCCGCCATGCCAACTTATAACCATTAAATATCGAAATTAATGTGTTGCCAACAGTTGCAATTGAAAAGTCACTTCTTTATGGTTGATAGTTTGGGGGGGGGGGGACGAGGTGTGTGTTACTTAATGAAAAGTATATGTGATGGGTCAGAATTCAATGGGAAAATTGTCATTGATCATTGACCCCACTGTCAGTAACATTTGACAAGCTTAGGTAGTGTTTGAGTGAAGAGATAGATTAGTGACAAGTTGAGCCACTAAAAGTGATTAAATGTTAAGAGAGCTTGACAGAGAAAATAGCTTTGTGGGCATTTACCCATTGCCAGTAACAAATTGCCCCAATGTCGGCGACAAACTGAGGTTGGAATTGAATCTCGCAAATAAAGGGATATTTTGTCATTTTAATTTTCATATGTTGGTAGTAAGTCGCCACGCGGCGGATACAAACCAATGGCGGGAGAATTCAAATGTGTATGAGAAAACTAATGTATTTCAATGTTTTAATTTTTTTGTTTGCGTTATTAATATAAACGAGACTTTGAACTCCGACTGTTTAAACTACTGTACATATCTTAAATATTGGTGTGACATAAGTTGAACTAGCAAATCTTTATAAATATGAACTCGGATGAAATCATTATTCCATTTTCTCCAGAGCATTTCTAAAACACATTCAAGGAATGAAAAAATGATGAAATGTGATAGTGAAGTACTACAAGATAAGAAAAAGCTTTTTAAAATTTATATATTTTTATATATTAAATAAGGTATCGAAAGTGAATTCAAAAGCTAATGCCTGAATTAGCCGTATTGTAACTTCCAACTGGTATTCACTCCTTTCTCAGATTGATGTAGAAAAGAACACAGGATCGTCAAAAACAGACATTTCTAATAATTTATCAAAGAACGTAAGTAACCATATCATATTTCAGCAGTTTTCTCCATTTTCTCTTATGATATTTCAAATATTAGGAAAAAGTAAAATACACAGGCTTATTATTACCAGTACAGAATAGCCTATACTGCACGAGAATTAAAGTCCGTACTACTGATATAAGTGATAATAATAATTTTAATAATAATTTACTACTATACTTCCAAAACAAACAAATAAAGTTCTAAACTTTCAACGCAAATCTTGATAATACTATAACATGTCTTGAAAGGACTCCCTCCATCAATACCAGAAAAAAATACGATATAATAAAAGAACTTACATTATGAAATTGCAGTATATACCATTTAGTTCACTGCTTCACTCACATTGGGACTATAAATTATAATAAATGAAACAAATGAAGTAAAATGACACAATTTTTACAATAGTAAAGTTGATGATGACGCATTCCAACAATCTATTTTTCTGTAACCAGTAAATAATGAAGTCAAAATTTTTCGCCATTTGAAATGCTCCAATACCAGAGCACAATAAGAAAAGTCAGCGATTGAGATAGGCATAGTTGAAGCTCAATATTTGGAGTCGAATCTCATTTAGCCTCCTTTCTTAACTTCACAATTAACTCTTTAATTGGTATTGGTATTTCCATTGTACTCACAGAGATGTACCGAGTCTTCCCACAATCATAGGCAACTCTATACTGACTCTGTACCTTTCTGAACAACAAACACATGTTGTCTTACACCAATGCTGTCTGTACGAAGACTGTGTGTACCCACCTTTGAGTTGTGTTGTATCGTGTTTACAAGGATATGTACAGAGGTAGCTGCACTGTTTTCTGTAGGTATTAACCGTAAACAGGATGTATATTTGAAATAATAATAATAATAATAATATTTTTTTTTTACTATATATTTAATCAGAATATTTTACAAATTCTAATATGTGAGCCTGGTGTATGGAGATTTTTTTACTCACTGTACGTGTAAATGTTTTAAAGAGGTTTCAACAATCAATTTTGCTGTTCACTTAATTTCTCCTCTTTTTGCAACTTCATGGGTTTTCCAGTGTACAAAACAATATTAACTGAAAGAAGATGTAATCTTTTGCCAGGAAATATAGAAAAGATATTTATGTTCTATTGTAATGATCGAGTCCAGCCAATGTAAGAAGTTCATTTTTTGTTTTATTTTGTTCTCTTCATAGTAAAAAATTTAGTAACCTAATTCTTTTATTCAGGCAAGTATTTGATGATGTTGAAAAGCTGTTTAATTATACAAATTTATTGTATTTTATTTGGTAGGACATTAAACATAGAAAAATCTATTAATTTATAAATGCTTATTTCGTAAATAATGATTTTTTTTTCAACTAATGGTGCATACTTATCTATTAGTCATTCACCCATACGATGCCAGTTGTGTAAATCTATTTACTGACAGAGTTGTTGCCCAGAGTGCACCGTAGAAGGCTGGTCCATATTACACCCGCAGTGAGTGAGATCATGATATAGATTTGTTGGGATGCTACAGGAGAAATGGAGCTCCTGGAGATAACCCATGAGCTACCTGGACAACGGGGCTGCCCAACACAATTGGGGGTATACTGAGGATCGAACCTGGGTCCACAGGATTATAAATGCACTGCTATAGCCACTAAACCACTATAGCAGTTGTAAATAATGATGTGAACCTGCTCCAAATGGCTTAGATACGAAGATCTTTTAGCACTGAAATATTATTTAATATTTTGACAAATACCAGGTAGTACACTGGCTCGCAAAACTTTTGTCCGATATACTGTACAGTTTTCTCGTTCTTAAGTTGGTATTTGTAGTCACTCTAGGCCAGTAGCATAGGCGGCAGGTAGTCTCCCCGCAGAGTAACAAACACCACTCCTCACAACAGAAAGGTTGAACCAAACTGCTTAGTAAACTTAAGGAGAATACGTTTTCTCAGTGGTCTAGTGATTGAGATAAATTTAATAAACACGGCATTATGTAGCTCCTCCTCACGCCACGGTTCTTTGCGTTATAATGCGCCTATAGCTTATTTTTCTTTGGCTGTTGTCATGGTAATAACACTTACTTACATACAAATGGCTTTTAAGGAACCCGAAGGTTCATTGCCGCCCTCACATAAGCCCGCCATCGGTCCCTATCCTGTGCAAGATTAATCCAGTCTCTATCATCACACCCCACCTCCCTCAAATCCATTTTAATATTATCCTCCCATCTACGTCTTGGCCTACCCAAAGGTCTTTTTCCCTCTGGTCTCCCAACTAACACTCTATATGCATTTCTGGATTCGCCCATACGTACTACATGCCCTGACCATCTCAAACGTCTGGATTTTAAGTTCCTAATTATGTCAGGTGAAGAATACAATTTGTGCAGTTCTGTGTTGTGTAACTTTCTCCATTCTCCTCTAACTTCATCCCACTTAGCCCCAAATATTTTCCTAAGAACCTTATTCTCAAACACCTTTAACCTATGTTCCTCTCTCAGAGTGAGAGTCCAAGTTTCACAACCATACAGTACAACCGGTAATATAACTGTTTTATAAATTCTAACTTTCAGATTTTTTGACAGCAAACTGGATGATAAGAGCTTCTCAACCAAATAATAACACGCATTTCCCATATTTATTCTGCATTTAATTTCCTCCCGAGTGTCACTTATATTTGTTACTGTTGCTCCAAGATATTTGAATTTTTCCACCTCTTCGAAGGATAAATCTCCAATTTTTTTATTTCCATTTTGTACAATATTCTGATCACGAGACATAATCATATACTTTGTCTTTTCGGGATTTACTTCCAAACCAATCACTTTACTTGCTTCAAGTAAAATTTCCGTGTTTTCCCTAATTGTTTGGGTATTTTCAACTAACATATTCACGAATAACACTACGCTAATAAAATTACATTGATTAAAGGTAGCACTAACAATCAATAGATTAATATTCTAACAAAATCGGGTAAATAATTTAATAAGACAAATTTTTATGGGCATGTATATAATTTAAAACTTCAAAATAAGCAAAGCATATAGAAAGAGCAAGTGTCTGTGCTTTCAACACCAAACATGATATTGGAACCATATCTAATACAGCAAAGATGTGTAGATGGAAGAATTGTTATGTTGAAAAAATATAATTATATCAGGTTGAAACATACGCATGCTACGTAGTATACGTACAGTATTTTCCAGTATGTGGATATATTGCTGGGAAGTCAAATTCTCTTCAATTCTACACAGAGTTCCTCATCTTAGCCTGGAAATCCATCCCCAACAGCGACAGAAATACGTCCACTGCGTTGTGTTGATGTTACATATTCTGGCTGAAACTTTGTGGACCCAATAGGACGAAATACATGAATAGGCCCATACTGGTGTTTGGGAAAATCTTTTAATCTGAAAATATTACATTTTCCCATGGATATTCATAATATTCTTGTCAAAACGCGATGTGATCTATTCTATGTTTATGATCCAACATGGTATTTATACGTGCAGGGAAGATGAAAAATTTTCCAGGAGTATTATATAATATTCACGAGAAATAAACAACATGTTTTAAACATTTCGGTGCAAAATAGACTCAATGTTTTATTTCTATCGGTTACATATTCCGTTATTGCTCTAAAAGATTGTCTTTGGTTCGATTAGCTAGGTATATACCTGCAACTCATATGAAAAACTTATCAGATTACCAGGAAACAATTGGCATTCATACAGTCCTCTCTGTAGATTGAAACTCAAAAAAGTTTCATATCCATTGTTCAAGAATTAAAACAGAAAATCAATATCCCGACTTTAAAAGAAAACTTACAAATTAAACCAAACCCTTTAACTCTATTAAATATAGAATATAATCTAAATTTAACAGAAGAAATATTGAAATCACAGAAGTAAACACTGAAATATTGAAACAATTGTCTTTAGAGACAATTAATATTAGGTACCCTCCACAAAACTGGCTTCATTTATACACCGACGGATCCTTGATCTCCAGAGAACAAGGTGCCGGTGCAGGTGTTACGTGCTGTCTCTTCTCACTTTATAGATCACTTGGATATAGAACAACAAGTTTTGATGGTGAAATCATTGCAATAAGTGAATGTCTCAGGAATCTTCTATGCCACATCAATAAATTTAGGAATGCAGTTATATTGTCAGACTCCAAAGCAGCTATTCTATCAATCGTCTCTAAACACACACCTTCATCTCAAACAGCAGAAATAACTAAAATGCTCTCTCAATTAATATCACTCAATAAAAGAATTGTATTCCAATGGATACCATCCCATTGTGGAATCCTGGGAAACGAGAATGCGGATGCTTTAGCAAACAAGGGCAGCACTGCTACTTACAGACCTGTTACTAAATCTACGTATTACTCTGTGAAGAGATTTATTAAATCTACATACTTAGACTTCAACAAACAAAATTTGATAACACAATCCCAAGGGAAAAAATGGAACTCTCTGCATAAAAATCCACAGTTAATTCCCGATTTACCACGAAAATCGTCTGTAGCTGCATTTAGATTGGCAACAGGCCATGATTGTTTGGCTAAACACCTGCATAGAATTGGAATATATCAGTCCCCTAACTGGCCATTGTGCAACTCAAACCAAGAAATGGATTCGAAACACCTCAAAATCTGTGCTTCATTGGCTTGTCATGATAATATCTTTGAAAAATATTGGAGTGCAAGAGGTCAAATGACTTTATTGTCAAACGCCTGGCATTAGAAAACAACAACAACATATCTGCAACTCACAGTTCAAATACCTCCCTTCCCAGGACGACATGTGAAGTGGGGTATGTAGACATATTGCCAACATAATAGCTCACAAAGTTCACTTCCACATTATTTCATAGGACAAAAGTTTTGCGAGCCAGTGTACATTCCTCTTGATGATCCATCAGAGGAAGAATAATTTTTGCATATGTCTCAAATCTGATTAGTAAATAATGTTACTAGTCAGCGATGTATGTAATGGAAGGGTAAAGGAACAGGCCACCCTACCCCATATCTCTTGGTTTAGCTGTCTCATGAGTGGTACCTTATTGTACCACTTATGAGGTTACAACCAGTCTTCAGACTCTTGATTAAACAAGAACATTTAACCAAAATAAATTTCATATTTTGGCAAAATTCTCTTCATATTGTAGATAAACAATATAATATTTGTTACTCAGTCAAATGACAAATCAATGTAAAATAATGACTTATAGTATAGTATAGTATTTATTAGCTGTCGTTATAGCAAAAGCTAATGACATTGTCAAATTACACGTGTGAAATTATAGTGCAAAAATGAAAATTATTCTATTACAACACTAAACATAAAACAAAATGATCACAAATACTCCTTAGAGTTTACAATTGAGAGTCAAGATTATCAAAATTAGGCTAATATCTAGATGAAAATTGTAACACACTGATCACAGATATTGATTTGATTAACAATTTATGAGAATTTCCTAATATATTACAGAATAATAATACAATTCAGAGAAAGAAACCTAAAAAATATCAACAGCTTGCTTTTCTGATTCAAAATATTCTTGTACAGAATAGAATGGGTTTCTAAGAAGCCACGTTTTCACTTTGACTTTGAATATGTCAAGTGACACTTCCTGTGCTTCCTGTGGAAACATGTTGAACATTCTACAGCCCAACATGTTAGGACTACTTTTAACTTTGGATAGTCTGCAAAATGGTATGTCCAGTTTTTCTTTATTCCGAGTATTATACTCATGTTTATCCATCCTACTGGTGAAGCCATAAAGATTTTTCTTGATGTAAAGAAGGAGTTCCAGAATATATTCATTAACAACTGTTAAGATGGACTCCTGTATGAACAGTGGTTTACAATGTGCTTTGCTTGGTTCTTGTGTGATAATTCTTATTGCTTTCTTCTGAATGAGCAGGACTTCAATAAAATATGGTCATTAAGTTTTATATACATGAATTACAAATTGCAAACGTTTTCGGCCATTCAGGCATCTTCAGGCACAATTATACAATATCTCAATATCCTTCCACGTTAGTTGTTTACACGAACACACACTTCCCCCACGTCATACTAGCTACAGTTCCAACAGCAACAGGTCATCTCACGTCTACGTAAGTACGTCCATAATTTAGTCTTCCAATTAGTTTTTCAAATTCTTAAAAAATTTGATTTATTTATTATTTCATTACAGATAACTACTTCAAACATAGGATGTTTTATAGTGATCTATACAGTTGCCACGTTCAAACGACGTGAGTACTTTCAATCATCCAATCCGATTACACTTTTACATTTGATAATTCCTATTTTATATTTCGTATTATTTATATATTTCAGACATAATTCATCACTCATTGGACTCTACTAAACAAGAGTTCCACAGAATGTTACGAAGTTTAATTACAACACTACGTGGTTTTAAACATTATTTTAATTTTATGACCTGTAATATTACATTTTAATTATGGAGATGTTTTAATCTTAAACAGTTTATCTACCACCAATGTAATGGCTACACAGTTTGATATTGAGATATTGTATAATTGTGCCTGAAAATGCCTGAATGGGCGAAAACGTTTGCAATTTGTAATTCATGTATATAAAACTTGATGACCATATAATATAAGTCATTATTTTACATTGATTTGTCATTTGACTGAGTAACAAATATTATATTGTGTTTATCTATATTAATTGACAATCTGAATATTTCCATCATGCTTTCTAAGTTTCATATTGTTCCTGTCTCTACAGATGATATTAAAATATTCTCAGGTTCACCTGATAAATTATACATTCTACTAGCTATAATGCGGTTTTATAGTACAGCCATGAGAATGAATGTTAAGAATTTTCCACGTAACCACAGGAAAACTGACAAAATTTGCGAATTATAAGCTAGGCGGAAATAAAATTATATAAAACCTACAAATTGTATGTTTTAAAACAATGCATTAATAATCACCTTATCCATTACATTTCTCACAAAATCTGAAGGGAATAAAATACCAGTCACCTTGGTGAGAAGTTATTGGTTGAGTGAGGTGTCGCTGGCAGCAGGAAGGATGCTGAAGAAATCGTCTTTATTGCAGTAGGGGGGCAAAATTCCAGTGGCGGCTCCTGCATATTTCTTAAGAGGAGGAAGAAAGTTAACAGCGCAAAATTACACCTTCTTGAGAGAAACATGCTAAAAATTAGCCTACATGCATACATGTAAGACCAGGTAATGTTAGGGCTGGCCTTCCTTTTTGTATAGCTATAATCTGTTCTTGTAAAATGAATTTCCTAAATTGTCCAAAATATAATGTGTTTTCACTTCCATTCATTGTTGAATAATTGCACAAATTAGCAATTACAAGGAAATTCACAACCTCGCAGCATTTTTCGCGCACACTACAGCATCACACGTGTTGGAAGAGACTAGCTACTAGCACGTAACCAGAACATTTTTACGGAAATGGGAATGGGAAATCTGTTAGGAAAACGAGAACACTGCACCCACCCACATGGTCTGTGTTGTCACATGTACATTTTACTAGTTCAGTATCACATGCTTTTGAAGAATGTCAGTTCTTGTAAAGTCATACTACCATTATTGTTCAAAGCTGCCGGAGGCCGATTAATTTTTTTATGTTAAAAATAATGTAGTTTGCAGTACTTTCAATTTCAAATATATTTGTACAAAACTGACAACTTGGCTGTTGTTCTGTCTACTAGACAATGAATGGAAGTGAATTTCGGGGGCCAAAAAGCTATGCGATACTAATGTAGAACTACGAACTACTTCCTCTTTATTTTATATAAATCCAACTTCAACTTTCAGATCCTCGAAAGTTTCAAACCGTGTATAGTAGCTTATATAAAGTAGAATGAAAAATATATTTTGATTTATAATTTAAAAAAAGTTTATATGGTGTATTTCATAGCTTTGCGTTAAAACTGTTTTTATTGTGCCTACTCCTAGATGTGTTATAGTCTGGTTGAATGCAGCACCGTTAGATGGCAGTGATAGCAAGCTTACTGCACGACCAGGCGGTTTCTATTTCCCGCCCATGCGCTGATTCAGAGAAGGATCTCCTCCCTATCCATTCATTTACTTCCTTTAAAACTCTGCTTCTTTCTCTGGCCGCTAGTGCGCTGTTGTCTATGTGTGTTAACTGCAGTAAAGGAGGAAAGGATTGACTTTCCTCCACACAAACAATCTCGCACCTTTCTTACAGTTTTCTAGCAGCACATGAGCGCGTGTCGTTTAAAAATCGATCAACCGGAGTTTTCTTATAGCTGTGAACTTAAAAATAATCGAATCTTCCTCGAATTTCAAGGCACATATTTTATTTGGTATTTACTTTCAAAAGAAGAAAAACCTGAGGAGGACGCTCCTCCCTTCCCTCCCCCGAGGAACCGCCACTGCAAAATTCTATATCACAGATTCAATGTACGCACATTTACAAAAATATATATTTAACGAAGAGTGACATATTTACAACTCTTATATATATCACAATAACAATTTATTTGTGTTTAATTTAACCCCTTCCAGACGACGACTTGCGAAATATTTCTCAGTCAGGACTGAAAACTTATTTCAATACAATGCCTGTTTTATGTGGATGCTGACCATTTCGATATAACAGCACAAATATATGAGCTGCTCGGTGAAGACAATGTTAAGTGACATTTTCATTATTCATGGAAATAATTATGTCACATGCTCTTTTCAGAGCTATTGTCTTTTGTATGAGAGACGTTTTATATTGAAGTTTCAAATGTTGGCAATACATGTCAGTGCTACTTGAGCATGAGTTTTTCAAACATTAAAGTTACTGTATTTCAAAATGTAGTTTTAGTCACTTAACATTGTCTTAACCCGAGCAGCTCATATTACACTTATATCACCAGAAAAAGTGAATATGATAATAAACATACGCCAGATAGCACTGAAAAAAAGGCCTCAATTGCAGGGTAATCAATATTTACTAAGCCTATGAGATATGGATATATGCCTGGAATATCAGTTACCTGTATATCAGTAAATAAAAATAATAATATGAACATTATGGTTATAATATTTGAAAAGTATATGATAAAATATGGGTGATGTCTATTTGAAACGGAATTTTAAATTTCTTTCAGCATCCTGACTTTTATTTAAAGATGAAACAAATACGATGGGGATCCAGGAAATAACGACCGTTCGCGCATACCTGCTGCGCAGCTGACTCCCCTTCCTTGTTTGAAGGTCAACTGGCTTCCTTAACATGTGTTCTCATAATGTTGTGAGTACTGGTTGCAACAAGTCGCCATTGTGCATTTTGTGTTACTTCAAAATGAACGACGTGATTGATAACCCCTCCGACTGTGAGGTGAGGAGTGTGATTCGATTTTTGAATGCCTGACATTTGAAACCTGCAGAAATTTACCGGCAATTGAAAGAAGTGTATGGTGATACTGTAAAGAATGAAAGAAATGTGAGTAAATGGTGCGAAATGTTCAACAATGGGCGAACAAATGTCCACGATGAAACTCGACCCGACGCCCATCACTCATCACAGAAGACCTGAAGACTAAAGTGAACGACAGAATCTTGCAAGACAGGCACACATCACTCGACGAATTGCATATTGCCTTTCCTGACATTTCTCGTTCTTTGCTTGGTGAAATTGTGTCGCAACATCTTGGCTACCACAAAATCTGTGCACGATGGGTTCCACGGCAATTGAGTGACCAACACAAAACTCAGAGAATGGCCTCAGCATTGACATTCTTGATGCGATATCACACAGATGGAGACGCCTTTCTTGATCAAATTGTGACTGGTGATGAGACCTGGGTGTCTCACAACACCCCAGAGACCAAGCGCCAATCACGTCAGTGGCATCATCCCTCATCACCCAAGAAACCGAGAAAATTCAAACAGATTCTCTCAACACAAAAAGTCATGGCTACTGTCTTTTGGGATCGCAAAGGTGTTCTTTTGCTGGATTTCATGCCAAAAGGCACTACGATCAATGCAAATCGTTATTGTGAGACTTTACGAAAACTACGGCTAGCCATCCAAAACAAGAGGCGAGGAATGCTTTCGAGAGGAGTTGTGCTTCTTCACGACAACGCCCGCCTGCACACTGCTGCTTCAACTCGAGAATTGCTGGATCAATTCGGTTGGGAAATCTTTGATCATCCACCCTATAGTCCAGACCTTGCTCTTAGCGATTTTCACCTTTTCACTAAGCTGAAAGACTTTCTGGGTGGTACGCGTTTTGGAAGTGATGAAGAAGACAGTGAACACCTGGCTTAATGAACTGGCGGCAGAGGAGTATAACACGGGAATTCTAAAGCTACTGAACAGATACGACAAATGTTTAAATGTAGGTGGTGATTATGTAGAGAAGTAAAGGAAGCTTCAGTTATGTAACAGACTTAGTTTTTTCAAATAAATATTTTTTTTTTGTAATTACTACAACAAAACGGTCGTTATTTCCTGGATCCCCCTCGTGTTTATAAACAATTATTTATAGGCTTACTATAACTTTTAATTATTTAGTACTTCGCAAAAATGGGGCTAATGTTCATCATCAGAAAAAAGAGAGTCGGCAAGTTCAGTTCCTTTTTAGGCTGGTTCATGATTTTAAGATCAGATATTCTATGAAAGTTTTATGAAGTCATAAACTCACAAAAAGTCATTTTCTTAACTTTCATAAAGATCACCTTAAGAGATTTAATTTATTCAGTGTTGGTTAAATATGTACAATTTGAATATATTGTAACATTTATTTAATTTTATTACGACAAATTATTCTGAAATGTTATTACTATTTATTAAGAGTGTCCTACTTTTAACATAAAACAGCTGCTGTGTTCATGAAACTATAGCAGTCATATTTTTCCCATGGTTACAATTGTTGAAAAATAATCATGGAACATTATATCATTCCACAATGTGTAGAAATCGTTAAAATTTATTATCAAAATGGGTCATCTGTTCACCAAGCATTCCATGCATATGTGAAGTGTACGGTGTGCGTAATCATCCCTGTGAGAGAACAATTCGATGCTTGATCGAAAAATTTGTGGCAACTGGTTCTGTCGCAATCCAAACAACGCCTGTATGTGAACTACGCAAACGCTGTAATGGAAACATAGTCGCCATTCATGAGAGTGTACGCGAGAATCCATGGAAATCCATTTTTCAGCAAGCACATGAATTGGGTTCTCCATTGACCACAAACTGACGGATTTTGAATCTGGATTTGAAGTTACACCCTTACAAAATTGTTTTAACTCAAGAACTGAAGCCAAATGATCATAGATTGCACAATGTATTCTATGAAGCAATTGGAAATTCCTGCTTTTAGCCGAAAAATAATCTTTAATGATGAGGCCTATTTTTCGATGAATGTTTTCGTTAACAAACAAAATTGCGACTTTTGGAGCAATGAGAAGCTATTGGAGATTCAAGAACGACCCTTCATCTCCAAAAAGTTACCGTATAGTGTGGATTTTGTTTGTCACAAAAGAACTAGAATCACGCCACAAATTTCAATAGTAAATCTCTGGACTCCTGCAATGATGGACAGCAAAAACTCACTGTTTCCTATCTAATGAAAGGAGCAGTAAACAGATGAGACCAACATTCCAATCTGTCCATGTAAAACCTTATGCCTTCTATTTATTACTTCCGATGGCAAAACGTAACAACTTATGGTCTTATAAATGTTTTAATAGAGTAAAATTAGTCTATACATACAATTCAGAACACAGCAATTCCAATTTCACCAACGATGTACACAGCAAGAAGGCTGGCAAGTGACTAAAATATGATTGGATTAAACAAAACCACTGATTACATATACAGCATGACAGTTGCAAAGATCTGGTATAAAAACAATCTGCTAGCAATGTTCTGAAATTTAGTTCGAAATTGTTTCACGTTAAGTTGTTTTTCTAACGAAATATTAATAAGAAAAGTCTGCAAGAGGATGTACAAGAAAAACAACGATATTAATGGTTTGATAGTTAAATTTTTAAATAATTGATTAAATGGCGATCTTATTCGTGTTAATTATGTAAGCATGTGCGGCTTACAGCTGTTTCGGTGCTATTCGACACCATTCTTAGAGCCTACTAGATCTCGGCGCTATCTCAACTTCGCTGCCTGTTGTGTGAGTGCGTTCGTGTGATGAAGAGTTGTGTCAAATAGTGTGTAGTTGGACAGACAGGCAGATCATTCCAAACTCGATACAAAGAATACATTAAAGCAATAACCAGAGGACACAATACATCTACATATGCCGAACACATAACTAATGCTAACCACACATACAATAACATAAATACAGACATGGAAATCCTACACATACAACCAAAAACCAAAACCTCAACACATTAGAACAATATGAAATATACAGACATACTAAAACACACCCTAATCAAATTATCAACACACAGATAAATTTCAGAACACACACACTATTTGACAAAACTCATCACACGAACGCACCCACACAACAGGCAGCGAAGTTGAGATAGCGCCGAGATCTAGTAGGCTCTGAGGATGGTGTTGAATAGCACCGAAACAGCTGTAAGCCGCACATGCTTACATAATTAACACAAGTAAGATCGCATTTAATCAATTATTTATATTCAAGTGTTAAAAGTAGTGTACAAAAGATTCAACATGGATTATCAAATTTTTAAGTTATATTTCTTCACTTGTCTCCGTATTTGCCCTGTAATAAGATATTCTTGCTAATTTTAATATTTTATACCGAGATCTCACTGAAAACGAAACATTAACCGATCCTGTAATGATAACACTTCAACAAAAGATTTTGTATAGCTTCATCTACAAGCTCTGGCCTAATTCTTTCACCCATGTAAGTCCATCCTTTGTGAGACCTGCTGGCTTGTACTCCAATCCTATCCAGCCATCATAACCCAATTCCTCCAGCAGGGTGAAGATGTACTTGTAGTTTATTTCCCCACTGGAATTTGGCTCGTGACGATCAGGAACTTGAGCAACTTGTATGTGACCTGGAAAAGAAGGTAAGAAATTTTAAGAAATTGTATTCTGAAAAAAATAATAAGCAAGTTTATCTACGTTTTAGTTTCTCTGTTGCAATATACTGCGTGAAGTTGTGCTGTGAGGCAAAAACGATTAATTGTTCATTGATTGAAGTTCACGTTAACACTTTGTTTGTTAAAAACATAAAATTACTTAGTTATACGTTAAAAAGTGTTAAAATTTTAATAAAGGTATATACCTTCGACAGACAGCCTGTTTTGACGTGATGTCACGTCTTCATCAGTGTCTCCTGAACTACTGGTGATCTTGAATTCTGCGATATGCATTTGTCGATTGTAGGGGTGGGGGTATGTTGCTCTTATGGTGGGGGCTGGTTGTTTGTGTGTTATGACGTATCATGACGTCGAATAATGTGTGGGTATTGAACTTAATTGTGTATTAAGTATATGTTGTGAGTATGTTATTGTATGTTTATATATTTCGTATTGTTCTAAGATGTTTAACTGTGAACTTTTTGGTGTGATGTGTAAAATTTCCATATCTGTTTCTATATTATTGTAGTCATGATTATTGTTGATAATGTGGTCTGCATAATTTGATGTGATGTAAGGTTTGGTTATAGCTTTAATATGTTCATTATATCTTGTGTGAAAGGATCTTCCTGTCTGTCCTATGTAAAAATGTGGGCAACTATTGCATTTTAGTTTGTAAGCTCCAGTTGAATTATATTTATTTGAATGTTTAATGTGATTATTTAGATATTTCTGTGCTGTGTTATTTGTTTTGTATGCTATCTCGTATTTTAGTTTTCTGAATGAAGTTGCAATTTTGTGAGTATTGGTATTGTGATATGTTAATGTTATGTATTTATTCTCACGTGGTGTTTGTGTTGGTTTGTTCTGTTTTTGTTTTGCCTTTTTTATGAGTGTGTCTATTATGTTAGGGTTATATCCATTGTCTTGTGCTATATATTTTATTGTGTTTAATTCTTCAGTGTAGTTGTCATTGTTCATTGGTATATTAATTAATCTGTGTTTCATTGTACGGAAAGCTGCATGTTTATGTTGTATGGGGTGATTTGATGAATTGTGTATGTGTGTTGTGGTTGTAGTGGGTTTCCTGTATATTTTGAATTCGTGTCTGTTATTTGTTTTGGTTATGGTGATGTCTAAGAAGTTTATAGCTTGGTTATGTTCCGTTTCTATTGTATATTTCAATTTGGGATGTATTTTGTTGAGTTGTTGATGTAGCTTTTCTATTTGTCTTTTGTTTCCATTATATAGGACTATTATGTCATCTACATATCGATGTCAGTACATTATTTTCTCTGCATGTTTGTTCTATGTTGTGAGTAAGGATTTCAGCTAATATACTTGATATAGGTTAACCCATTGGTAATCCTTCAATTTGTGTATAATATTTATTGTTATGTGTGAAATAATTTTGTTTTGTAATGATCTCTGTAATGTGTATAATTTCGTCAATGTGAGTCTGTGGTATGTTATTTTTGATAAGCATTTTTCGAAGTATTTCAAGTGTTTCTGTTACTGGTATGTTTGTATATAGGTTTTCGATGTCAAATGATGCTAATGTTGTGTTGTGTGGAATGTGTTTGTGTTTTATTTTGTTAACTAGGTCTATGGTGTTGATTATTGTTGTTCAGTTTTCAAATTTTATACTATTTCTTATAATGTTGTCTATATATTGTTTTCTAGTTTGCAGGATACCACAATAAAAAAAAAATCATGTTACTCATGACTAGAGCTCAGCGTTTGATCACAGACCCACTGGAAACAGAATAGCTGTGTACAGAGTATAGTGTACAGCATGCTGCAGGTTTAATAAATTCAGTTTCTGATTAACACAGTAAAGTGTGAGAGTATTTTGGAGTATTTTGATAGCTGAGTTGCGCTCTCAGTATGTTTTGTTTATGGGTGATTCTCACGAAACTCATCACATTTCTTTCTCCTTTGTTGATATCTGTAATGGCTTATAACTTGAAAAATGTCTCTTGGCTAAAGGACGGGAAAAAAGATGAGAATAAAGGTACGGTCACGCGTCACTACTTTTGCAGCGCTGCAGTACAAAAACTGCGCAACTCTCGTACTGCGACGTGTGAACAACTGTGCAATCCGAAAAGTAGCGGCTGCCAAACCTGCTGCCTGCTACTTTTTCATGCTGCGTGCAGCTTAAAAGTAGCGATGTGTGAACAGGGTTCTCAGGGTTGCAGCAGCAGCATTTTTGATATCGGTTTTGTTGAAACTTTCGCTGCGGTTGCGACCAGTGTTGCGACCCAAATGTGCCAATGATACTTTTATTGTTTGGAGATATTTTAATGTTAGATGTGATGAAAATAAATTATTTGTAACAGTTACTAAATGTACAACACAGTCACAGTATATTTGCTGACGTTATAATTCATTTTTTTAATTTTTCGTAACGCAGTTTCAAACAGAAGGGTTGCCAACATTGATTACGTGAAGATGCTGTTAGTTATCATTTAAGTATATAGGCGTTTTTAATAGCTTTATAGTAAAAATAATGCCAATTTCTCAATGCTAATTAGGACAGAAAAGCAAATAATAGATAAGTAAGCTTTCGCATGAGTTTCATAATAATATGAACATAACCACAAAATGTATATTGAGAAGTTAACACGGAGATGGTAACCTGCAGCTAGACTGCGGCTGCAAAAGTAGTCCTTGTGTGTGAACAGACTCGCAACCTCTAATTGCAACTTTTGCAGAGCTCAGGTTGCGCAGATGAAAAGTAGCGTGCAGCGTGCTACTTTTGGCTTATGTGTGAACACGACACGCAACTTTTGCAGCTGCAGTACAAAAGTAGCAACGTGTGACCGTACCTTAAGGAACGGGCAAAAAAAAAAAAAAAATAAATAAATAAATAAATAAATAAAAATAAAAAAAAAATAAAGACAAACATTTTAAAAAGTAAGAGATCTGGCAATTCAATTATTGTTTTAGGTTTTGCCAACTACCATGTATTTAGTTTTTGTCTCGTTGATTTTTATAAACCCAGTGAATGAGCAGAAGCTTTTATTGACGTAAAGGTTTTTTAACATCTTTTTCTGGTCTTGCTATGGGTGTAAAAGGTATGGGAGAAATTTCAAAAAATTATCCTGCAAGCTGAGAAATTTAACAAGTTTGGGCAAACCAGTGCGAAGCATCCAATTGACACCATTGCCTATACAATGCTACAGTGTGTTTTTACATAGCGAATAAAAGACTTCCAACCTTAACCTGTTCTCGAAAAGTCATCACTGTTTTCTCCCTAAAAAACTGTTTCGAGTTCTGTAATACTTTTAATCATTAAAATTTTTTTTTCCATGATTTTACATTCTGCCATCCTTTCCAGGGAAGGAAAATTTAAGAATCACAAAATCTACAACAATTAGGTAAGCCTAATATTAAGTTGTATCACTGTTTTTCCATCATTTAAACTCACCAACATATGGAAGGAATTCCTTGATGTTGAGTGCCAGGTTACCATGCAAATGTTGCAAGTGAAATATGTCCATCATGATTTTCAGATTCGGACTATTCACCTTCTTCACCAAGTCAAGGCCTGAAAGTTAAAAGCAAAAAAACATATAACCCTCCAGTAGTCACGTGCTCAAATTCAACGTTAGTGGTTGCATGGATCACCATATTCTAAGTTTTTTTTTTTGGCATTTAATTTAATTTTTTTTTAACTTTTCAGGTTAATTATTAATGATTACACATTAACCGACTCTCAACAGCAGCCACAGATCCCTACACTTCTTTATTTCGCGTGTTGGACACATTGTGTAGTCTAACAATTCGAAATTATACTGATCTCACATGCATCTCGCACCAATCTAAATTAGATTGAGGCTCTTGGGGAATAAAACTGCTTCTACATTTGATGCAACGATGAGAAAAACGGAGTTATGTTCTGGTATAAGAAACACGTTCATCCCTTTATACGAAAAATTAAAAAAAAATTCATTAAAATTATGTAAAGGTGTTTTCATAGTATTCATAATTTTTTATTACATGTAAACAAAATAAACTGTTTTGGATAGATGATAACCTTATATAAAGATGTATTAAATCCACATTTCATCAGCCAGGTCGTTTCCCAGGATTCATATGCATACCTGACTCATACTGGCACACTATAAGCACTGCCCAGAACAATTTACAAGTGTTTGTTTACAGCTTTCCTCAATTTCGAAACCATGACACGTGAATGGTAAGGAGTAGCTATTTAGAAACTTCGATGAAGGTTACTTATGTACTTGCCATTAAAAGAAATTGCTGAAATACCTTGAAAATGCCTGGGATTTATACAGGGTGTTTAAAAAATACGGGGCATAATTTCAGGTATGTATTTCCCACATGTAGACAATCAAAATAGTTCATTACAACATGTGTCCGGAAATGCTTCATTTCCGAGTTATGGCCTTCACAACATTGAAATTCACCAGAACGTTTTTCTTTCCGCAGGTCGTTGTCATTACAGAAGATGTTCAAAATGTCCACCTCCTGCTTGAATACAGACCTCACATCGATGTCTCATTGACTTGCGAACACGATCCCAAACTCCAGGAGTATTGCGTATGTCCTCAGAACATGCCACAATTCGATTCTGAAGGGATTCCAAATCAGGCACAGGAGACGAATAAACCAATGATTTTAAATGGCCCCACAAGTAGAAATCGAGAGGGTTCAGATCAGGTGAGCGTGGAGGCCAAGCAATTGGGCCACCTCTACCTATCCATCAATCAGGAAACCTTCGATCCAAGTACCGGCGAGCCGTACGACTGAAGTGTGCAGGAGCGCCATCATGCAAGAAGTGAATGTGTTGACGATTGATCAGTGGAGTTTCTTCTAAAACATGAGGTATGGTGTTTTCCAGGAAGTTTGTGTATGCCTGCCCCTTAAGTCTGTTTACAAGTACATTGGGTCCAACTAATCGATCACCAATGATACCGGCCCACATGTTGAGGGAGAACCGCACCTGGTGATGAGATGGACCAGTTGCACGTGGGTTTTCATACGCCCATACATGCTGATTGTGGAAATTTATTATGCCATCTCGTGTGAACTGTGCTTCATCTGTAAATAATACTAAGGCAGGAAAGTTCGGATTTACACCACACTGCTGCAAGAACCACTGACAGAACCTAACTCGTGCAGGGTAATGTGTTGGTGACAGGGCCTGTACACGTTGCAAATGATAAGGATACAATTGATACTCTTTCAACAGTCTCCAGACAGTCGTATGAGGGACATTGACTTGCAACGCTACCCTTCGTGTGCTGATAGAAGGAGTCATGTTCACAGCCTCCAGAATCTCCTCCTGTACTTCTGGAGTTGTAGATCTTGGTCGTCCCCTTCCCAAACCAGGAGAGTTAAATTTTCCATATTCGCACAGACGGTAATGGAGACGTACAAATGTCTTCCGATCTGGACATTGTCGCTGTGGGTACCTCTCCTGATACAAATGACGAGCCAGCGCAGCAATGCCATCCGCCTTACCGTACATGAAGTGTATCTCTGCCAGCTCTTGATTTGAATACTTGTCGCACAGTCTAACGCCTACGCAACATTGAATGTAACCTTCACCTCGGAATGAACTGTCAGAGTGCCCTCTTAATGTCTCCTTTGACGGCAACGACCTGCGGAAAGAAAAACGTTCCGGTGAATATCAATGTTGTGAAGGCCATAACTCGGAAATAAAGCATTTCCGGACACATGTTGTAATGTACTATTTTGATTGTATACATGTGGGAAATACATACCTGAAATTATGCCCCGTATTTTTGAAACACTCTGTAGTATGTGATCACTTGGAAAGCTGTATGCCCACCCAGCCTGCCATAAATACATACCTTACTTCAGTGCTGTCATGGTAATTCTTTTCTTGGCCATACGTCCCACCCCTTGTTTTCTCCATTGAAATATATTTCACTCTCCTCTCTCTATCTCTCCGACTGTCATTTAATGATTTTTTTAATATTAAAGAAGAAGTAAAGAAATTGTTTTGCTTTATATTTTAACTGTACAACAAATTTGATTTAAAGAATACATCATGTAGCACCACCATAGTTGCACACTTGTCTCAATGAATCTTGGAGCATTTGCAGCACTTCTTGTTTTCCAACCATTATTTTATATATGAGGCGCATCCAGAAAGTAAGTTTCCCGATTTTTTGCCCTTGAAAGTAAACGTAATTAGCCGTGTCAATTGCGCATGTGTAACAGATCTATGACATATCAATCATATGCCAGCTGGACAGGTCCTGCCTGGTGCCAGTAGCGTGGCAGCAGTGGTCCGAAATGGAAGCTCTTATTCCTTCTCCTGCCGCCTGCGAGGTTCGGTCGGTGATAAAGTTCTTTAATGCACAAAGCATTGCGCCAATTGAAATTCATCGGCAGCTTTGTCAGGTCTATGGGCCGAACATCATGAGTAAGCAGATGGTGCGTCACTGGTGTAGGCAGTTTTCCGAAGGTCGTCAAAGTGTCCATGATGAAGAGCGCAGTGGGCGACCGTCCCTCATTAATGATGATCGTGTTGAGCTGGTGAGGCAATGCATCATGGAGAACCGTTGCTTCACGATTAAGGAGCTGAGCAGCCATTTTCCGCAGATATCGCGATCCTTGTTGCATGAGATTCTCACTAAGCACCTGCTGTTCAAAAAAGTGTGTGCCAGGTGGGTGCCGAAAAACCTGACACCCGAACACAAAATGTAACGTTTAGGAGCAGCACTGACATTTCTGCAACGGTATCACGATGACATCGACGAGTTTCTCGACAGGATCGTCACGGGCGATGAGACTTGGATTTCGCATTTCCCCCCGGAAACCAAGCAGCAGTCAATGCTTTGGTGGCATAGTGGATCCCCGGTCAGGACGAAATTCAAACAGACGCTGTCAGTTACGGAAAGTGATGTGCACGGTGTTCTGGGACAGGAAGGAAATTCTGCTCATTGACTTCCTTCCAAGAGGTGAAACAGTGAACGCTGACCGTTACTGTGAAACACTATGAAAATTGCGACGTGCCATTCAAAACAAGAGGCGTGGAATGCTTACTGCAGGTGTTGTGCTCCTCCATGACAATGCTCGTCCACATACGCTAGTTCCATTCACAGGCGGAAGAGTTCTACGACAGAGGGATACAAAAGTTGATCCCACGATACGACAAGTGTCTCAATTCTGATGGTGGCTATGTTGAAAAATAGCTGAAACATTGCTGTACCTGTTGCCAATAAATGTTTTCCTGATAGTGTGTGTTCTTTTTTTTTTAATAGGGAAACTTACTTTCTGGATGCGCCTCGTAATTCTGGATTCCAGTGCTGCAGAAGTGGACAATTTTTGTTTATGAACATCAAACAAAATACATTACAAACAGCAAGAGATGATCTAAGATCTGTACAGATCTCCACGTACAAAACTTAGGCACCCATATGTCATATGGCTCCGTACAAACAAAATTTTCTTTTTCTCATACGATTAATTAAAAAAATTGTAGGTTCCCATATGATGTATGGCCCCGTATGGCCTCCATGACAGCACTGCCTTACTTATATACCAAATCCGCCATGCAAGAAGTACACCACCATATTTCCTGAATGTGACGTAGTTTGAGGCAATACAGGAGTTTTCAGCGTCGTCAACACGTTTTACATAATACTACACACCTAATTTAACCTAACCTAACCTCTGACAATACTACGCACCTAACCAAACCTAACATAACATGTCCCATAATACACACCCAATCTAACCTATCCTAATCTGTCACATAATACTACACACCTGCAGTAACATTCCTCACGTTTAGTATCATTTCATTTGCAAATGTTGTCATACCTGCTGTATGTCGTGTCGAGAGCCACCTAGTGGAAGAAGTGGAATGTGATGGTGGGATTGGTGGGGAGAGATTATGGCGACTCTCCACTGCTCATAATTATATTTAGTTCGTTAAGTGTGTGTTTTATGCGATAATCAACGTGTTAATGTAGTGATAATTCCATATATATATATATATATATATATATATATATATATATATATAGGGCAATAAAAATTGAAATGTGTTGTGGCTGTGATAAAAGTGTTGCACATTAGTTTACAACACCGCATTGGCAGTGATAAAAGTGTGCAATATTCCTTTACAGTGGTGGGTGGATGATCTACTTTGATTGAAAGTTCTTACCTTTATGATAACTGTTCATATAATATTTTGGAACTGAGTAGGGATTAATAGGTTCAATCAGTCCGACGATATTTTCTTTTTCAAAAACTGAAACTGCATGTCTCAAGTTCTTCTCATATGTTATTGCATTTTCTTCAGTTTCTTTCTGCACAGCACCAGACATGACGTGAATCCTAGAAAAAGAGTAATTCTTATGTACCTATAAGCAATGATGAAGACTTCGTTTTTTCTACAGAAATGTTAATTCATCGGAGTCATCAAAATATTTCAATTATAGGTATGGTTGGGATACATCCTGAAAAAGTGGGACTGTCCTGAATTTGAGCTTTAAGAAAGATGTCTCACCTGAATTTATAATATCTTGCAAATGTCTTTAATTATCTAGGCCTAATATTACTAAAAAAATTAGTGTTCCTTTCTGTGCGTACAATTTCTTTGAGGTGAAGTAAGGCTCAAATTCAATCAACTTTTTTTCAGTCTCTGCAAACCGACAGGAATAGGAGTGAAGTAACTGCTGGAAAGGAGGTGTAAAGTGAATTAATCTTATGGCATTTACACAGTCACTATTATTAAGCAAATCTGTCTCCCAAGAATGGGAGCAAAATGTAGTCTCTGATAAGTGTGTTAAATTCTTACTGAAACTGACTGTTTTTTTATCTGGACATAATATCAGTATAGAAAGGACTTTTTTCTTAGGGTCGAATTCATCATAGTCGTCACTTATAAAATGAGGAAACGTTTAAGTAATGAGCATTTCCTTAGCACTTATTTCAGATCGTATTGCAGAGACGCTACTCTTTCATATGCCCTGAGCATTCCCTTGACATCGAAAGAAATATGACAACGTGGCTAGATGTGAGCGCTTTCGTACATTAAATTGTTTTCCAGCGCCTTCAAATTGTAAATCGGTATTATTAATCATACACAAAGTACGAAAGTAAATATTATAGAGCTAAAAATTTTAGAAAATGTGGAGAAAGCATTTTATAGAAGAATAATGAAGTGAGGTAACAGAACTAGTTATGAAATATAGAAATATCGTCGAAAGGAAAAAAAATATAACTGTTCTCTCCAAAAGAAGAAATTGACATGGGATAAAATTGCAGTTGAGTTTAATGCAAATATTCCTATACGTAAATCATTTAAATTTATTTTTCAGTAATTTTATGGTAAACAAAGTGGTGGAAGTGGTATAATTACCCAAATTTTAACAGCTTATTCTTTGGGTTGAATAAAAAACAAAAATGCAAGTAACACTTTGTTGGGACGTGAATACATTTAGAAAAAATACCATTTAAACGTACCTGAAATGATGCTGCAGCATAAAATCTCAAAGCAACCAGTACTTTCAGCAGTGGTGAAATCGGTAAGCCTCATGGTTGTATTATGAATTTCAATGAGAGACACCAGAATATCCACAACATTGTTCTTGTCTAAACGGTATCTCCTCTTAAATTGTTCGTCATTGTATATCTCTAAAGGGATTTCCATATCTCTGATATATTTTTTGTTTTGCGGAAACACATTTTCATTTTCATTATAGAACTCAATAAATTCAATAAAATCATAATCATCATCTATTGTATACTGAATCAGCTGATTACAATGCATATGAGGAAACACTTGAGTAAGCTGACAAGCTACCTTATTTGAATAAGTGTTCACTTAAATGGGATTTATGAATTGGAAATTATTATAAGCAACTGCTTAAGTGTTTCCTTATGATAAGTGTTGACTATGAATTCGGCCCTTAATGAATAGCCAATGGACTGATAAAAGAAATAGACTTAAAGTACTCAGTATCCACTGTAAAAATAATAATAATAATAATAATAATAATAATAATAACAATAATAATAATAATAATAATAATAATAATAACCCAAATTACGCAAGTGAAATGGGTAGGCATTAGACACAATAATAATAATAATAATAATAATAATAATAATAATAATAATAATAATAACCCAAATTACGCAAGTGAAGTGGGTAGGCATTAGACACAATAATAATAATAATAATAATAATAATAATAATAATAATAATAATAATAATAATAACCCAAATTACGCAAGTGAAATGGGTAGGCATTAGACACAATAATAATAATAATAATAATAATAATAATAATAATAATAATAATAATAACCCAAATTACGCAAGTGAAGTGGGTAGGCATTAGACACAATAATAATAATAATAATAATAATAATAATAATAATAATAATAATAATAATAATAACCCAAATTACGCAAGTGAAATGGGTAGGCATTAGACACAATAATAATAATAATAATAATAATAATAATAATAATAATAATAATAACCCAAATTACGCAAGTGAAGTGGGTAGGCATTAGACACAATAATAATAATAATAATAATAATAATAATAATAATAATAATATTATTACTATTATTATTATTTTATTTATTCTGATGGAGTTAAGTCCATCAGGTCTTCTCTTCCACACCACCAGAATTATGAATACGTACAAAAATTTTAGGACAGCAGCAAAGAAACTAATTAATAATGTTCGATTACACAAAAACTTACACACAAAAGAAGAACATTTGCGTAAGTACCCTTTTTACGATCTCAATGAATATTTTTAATTTAAAGGGTAATTTTTAACAGTTTTTCTTTTGTGTGTATTGAAATTCTGTAATGACTTTATTAAACATTTTGTAATTTCTGAGAGTCTATCTCTATTTTATACGGCCTACAGACAATAAAGATATCCAACCAGGCACCCATTAACCTGTCTATCCTCCCCATCTACTTTAATTTCTGAACTATTTCCATATATGCAGATCAGAGGATAATTTATAGATAGCAATATTTAAGCTATACACAGTTCAAAGGAAATATAACTCGAAAATCTCCACAAAAAATGGGGGGCTTTAGTTACACTTTGCATAAAAAACAAAAATCGAAATAGAAAAATAGTGAACAATTCTCTAGTTCCTACTACAGTTGAGTCCCAGAGAACATTTCTGGTGTTTCTCTTAGTAGACTGGTAGCAGGTTCCTCCATTATTTTAATTTACTATTTATTATTTCACGTATTTATTAATTTAATAGGATATATCATATGGAATAAACATTAAATCCAGACGTTTGAGATGGCCAGGGAATGTAGCCCGTATGGGCGAATCCAGAAATGCATATAGAGTGTTACTTGGGAGGCTGGAGGGAAAAAGACTTTTAGGGAGGCCGAGACATAGATGGGAAGATAATATTAAAATGGATTTGAGGGAGGTGGGATATGATGATAGAGAACGGATTAATCTTGCTCAGGATAGGGACCGATGGCGGGCTTATGTGAGGGCGGCAATGAACCTCCGGGTTCCTTAAAAGTAAGTAAGTATATCATATGGAATAAGCAGTGACAAAATGGACGACGATGGCAGTCTTCACTTTTCGTTGAATCTCCCTGTAGTAAAAATGGATGGAACCCTCAGTTAAAATCCTCTCAATTAGGTATTTGTGTACAAGAAATGTGTTCAGACGTAGGTGAAACTTAAAATGCAAAATCCCTCTCTGTTGTCACTTAAACAAATCTCAATGTACATTATCTATAATTTTTGCAATGAGAAATTAAATAAAAAAATATGTATCTGCGAACTGTGATTCAATACAATTAAACCTATCAATCCTGCTTGTTAAACATGTTAGATTGTTTTGTCTAGATATCATGGTTATGTAATACGCTTGTGTAATCTTATCAAAAGTCAAACAACTTCACCAACGATTTTGTCATAAAAATTGAAAGTTATCTTGACAGGTATTCCAGCAGTGATCAGGAAAGTAAAACACAAGCTCTATGATTAAGTTCTGGAAAGAGACCAATATAATTCTGAACTCGATACATAGTAGCCTAATTCTTGCTCACTAAATTTCGTTTACACAGGAGAATAATTGCCATGTATTAAAAATGTTGTATTGTTATTGGATTTATAGATGATCATTTTCTTATATGTATTATGAATACAAATTTCCGGTTATGTAGACAGTGAAATGAGGAAGCAAATGTAATGGAGGAACCTATTTTCTATTTATTTAGGGCTACTATGTCTTTAAACATAAAAATGAGGACATCATATCAGTCGGACCCTTTTAAACCCTAAATAACATCTTACAGTTATAAATTCACACAATGAGACAAAGTGGTTCAATCTCAAACAATTAGAATGAACTGAAATGTTTAATACTCTGCATGTTTTGATAATGGTACCTAATTCCTAAATTATTACAATCTGAGTAACCATACAGAAATGAATAGAAATAATAAGAATTAATGTGATTTGATCCTGGTTGAGTGGAAGAGAAGGCCTGATGGCCTTAACTCTGCCAGGGGAAAAAAACTATTATTATTATTATTATTATTATTATTATTATTATTATTATTATTATTATTCACTGTTCAATCTAATTTCAGTGATCCATGATCAAAGAGGGTAACTTCATTTTAGTAGCGTACGCAGAATTTTGTCAAGACGGGAGTGGAGGGCATTATTAAACCTGTTTAAAATTTACATTATCGATATTTTAAATTTTGTGTATCATTATTATTAATATTATTATTACTACGATTATTATTATTATTTTATATTATGTTCTACGAGAACATATTCATGAATATCCTTATAAAATCTTTGAAATATAATTTTTGTACACCCATCCATTTTTTTTTTTTTTACAAATTTTAACTTTCATTTAATTTTGTATACTTACTTACTGGCTTTTAAGGAACCCGGAGGTTCATTGCCGCCCTCACATAAGCCCGCCATTGGTCCCTATCCTGAGCAAGATTAATCCATTCTCTATCATCATATCCCACCGCCCTCAAATCCATTTTAATATTATCTTCCCATCTATGTCTCGGCCTCCCTAAAGGTCTCTTTTCCTCCGGCCTCCCAACTAACACTCTATATGCATTTCTGGATTCGCCCATACGTGCTACATGCCCTGCCCATCGCAAACGTCTGGATTTAATGTTCCTAATTATGTCAGGTGAAGAATACAATGCGTGCAGATCTGTGTTGTGTAACTTTCTCCATT
Source organism: Periplaneta americana (assembly GCF_040183065.1). Lineage (NCBI taxonomy): Eukaryota > Metazoa > Arthropoda > Insecta > Blattodea > Blattidae > Periplaneta > Periplaneta americana. The sequence goes on along the minus strand of NC_091126.1, from coordinate 170,875,746 downwards.
CTCCTGTAACTTCAGCCCTCTTAGCCCCAAATATTTTCTTAAGTACCTTATTCTCAAACACCCCTAACCTATGTTCCTCTCTCAATGTGAGAGTCCAAGTTTCACAACTATAAAGAACAACCGGTAATATAACTGTTTTATAAATTCTAACTTTCAGATTTTTTGACAGCAGACTGGATGATAAAAGCTTCTCAACCGAATAATAACAGGCATTTCCCAAATTTATTCTGTGTTTAATTTCCTCCCGAGTATAATTTATATTTGCTACTGTTGCTCCAACATATTTGAACTTCTCCACCTCTTCAAAAGATAAATTTCCAATTTTTATATTTCCATTTCGTACAATATTCTGGTCAGGAGTCGCCATCATATACTTTGTCTTTTCGGGACTTACTTCCAAACCTACCTCTTTACTTGCTTCCAGTAAAATTCCTATGTTTTCCCTAATTGTTTGTGGATTTTCTCCTAACAAATTCACGTCATCTGCATAGACAAGGAGCTGATGTAACCCGTTCAATTCCAAACCCTCTCTGTTATCCTGGACTTTCCTAATGGCATACTCTAGAGCAAAGTTAAAAAGTAAAGGTGATAGTGCATCTCCTTGCTTTAGCCCACAGTGAATTGGAAACGCATCTGACAAAAACTGACTATACGAACTCTGCTGTACGTTTCACTGAGACACATTTTAATTAATCGAACTAGTTTCTTGGGAATACCAAATTCAATAAGAATATTATATAAAACTTCTCTCTTAACCGAGTCATATACCTTTTTGAAATCTATGAATAACTGATGCACTGCACCCTTATACTCCCATTTTTTCTCCATTACCTGTCGATTACAAAATATCTGGTCAATAGTTGATCTATTACGCCTAAAACCACACTGATGATCCCCAATAATTTCATCTACATATGGAGTTAATCTTCTCAAAAGATTATTTGTATAAATAATACATAATTATATACAGAGTGGACTGTATAAATTTTAGTTTCATTCTTTAAATGTACGGAAATTTGATCTGAAGAACTGTAACCTTTCGTTCTGCAAATGAATTTTACAAAGTTACATGGAAACAATCAAATATACATTTTTTTTTAGTTCAAGCAGATGGGTTCAAACCCCGTAACTCCCCTTGCGTACGTCCCTGGTTCATTTAAACAATATGATTATTTCTCTGTTGGTGTGATTTTCTTTAAATGTCTAGAATTTGTTTAGCAAGTACGAATTAAATGCTGCACAAATGAAATGACGAAAGTTGTACTTTACTATAGCTAGCCCTTTCACTGACTCCACAACAAGGGGATTCCTCTCCTTAGACCACTGCATGCATTTGAATTAAAGAAATTCCAAAATACTTGGTAATCGTGGAAAAGAACTCGCTATCCTTGCCTAGAAGCTCGTGTGAATCAATTACATAGGCAAATTGAGATAACAGGATAAACAGAACCTCGTGTAAGTTGCATGAGAACCGACGGTAAATTGGTAAGAATAAGAAAAAGGAAGTGAAATGGGCTCTGTACTTCAAATCTTAAAAAAAATGTAGAGTGTTATTCTGAGTTCCTAATTCGTGAACAAACAAATATGCTAGGTATGTCGAGAATCTTCGCTTCTATTCTCTAAAAACCAAGAATTTAAACGAATTTAAATTCATAGATCCAAATTCTGGACATTCGCATTAATTTTGAATATTCCACCGGAGGTCAATTTAACCCCTCAAAAAGAGGACATGTCCGAGAAAATGAGAACATACAGTAAACCTCTATTTATATAATTATTTTTCCAATATGACAATATCATCAGTAAGCTCTTAGCAGCAGGACACGTGATTTTTAATTTCAGATAAAACCAAGGAACAATGAACTCGGCCAATCTTGACCAGAAAACCAAGATTAGCTATATTAGCTATGTGAATTACATTTTGAAAGAATTATTTTAATAACTAGCCATACCTGTGTGCTCTGCTGCACCAATTAGAAATAAATATAAAGTAATTACATAATTAAAATAGGACGTTTGATCCAGGGAACATTCGTGTTTGATAGAAGGATAAATCGTTTAATATGTTACTTAATTTAAATTGTATTTAAATAATTAAAATGCGGTCATTTTGGTCCAGAGAGCAATCATTTGATGCAATGACAATTCCTTTAACATGTTTCTTAATTGTTATTAAATGCAACCATAGTTTAATGAAGATCGACATATCATTTAGTTTTAATGTGTATACTTTATATTACTTGCTATATGTTTCAGAAGTTACTGTAATAACATTGCAGAATTATGTCCATCTAAAGAAACTACACTTTCCAATGGTGAAGTAATAATTAAACAATTAATTAGCTTCCGATATTACTTCATACAAACACAGAAACATTCTCTTAGGCTATGTGTAATAGCTTTCGACTGTTGTTGTCCAAGGCCCCTTATAGACGAAGTCATTTGTTTTTATTTCAGTACAGCACCTTAGATGGCATTATTTTAATTTTAAAACTCATTTATCTCATTAAATATAAGTCCTATCAACATTTTGTATGGAATAAATCTTATCGGAAATTATTTTTAAAGAAACTTTTGTTATATAATATTTTTCATGAAAATCAATAATAAGCGAGATATTTCGATTTATTTAATTCAGGCCCCCTTATAACCCCCCCCCTTTAAATAAAGTATTTTGAATGCCATATAGACTAAAATCTAAGTTACAACGAACTTAAATGATATTCCAATTTTCATATAAATCGGTTCAGCCATTATCGCGTGAAAAGGTAACAAATATCCAGACAGACAGACAGACAGACATACAAACAAAAATTTCAAAAAAGCGATTTTCGGTTTCAGGGTGGTTAATTATATACATTAGGACCAATTATTTTTGGAAAATCTAAAATTACCAGAAAAATTTCGGCTACAGATTTATTATTAGCATAGATGTGAATTACATTTTGAAAGAATTATTTTAATAATATTTCAAGAATTTGTGAGTGACTGAGGAATAGAAAAAGAAATCATTAAATACTTAAATAATAAAGTATTAGCCATATCTTTTTGTTACACATTAAAAAAATTTCATAATTGCACAAAATTTCCACCTTCCCTCCATCATAAATAAGACATTTGTAACGTTTACCCAGATCATGGCATCAATTTGTCCCATGATAAATACTCAATACATGTTTTCACTAGAACTATAATAAAAAATTGTATTATATATTACGATGTACCGAAGTACATATGATATTTCAGTGCAGAAATTCTGCGTCATCATATGATGATGGAAGAGTGGAACAGAGAAAAATTTTCTCCGGCACTGGGATTTGAATCCGGGTTTTCAGCTCTACGTGCTGACGCTTTATCCACTAAGCCACACCGGATTCCCATCCTGATGTCGGATCGAATCCTCTCAGTTTAAGTTCCACCTCTTGGGTTTCCTCTAGTGGTCTACCCTAATGCACTGTGTCATAGATGTATGACAGTTGGCACAGTGACCACACATGTGCAGAGATGCACTCATTATGAGTGACTAAATGGCCGGGATCCGACGGCGCTTGAGCAATGTCACAGTATAACTAATGCTGAACAAAGACAGTGTTTAAGGTAGGTTTTCATGGGATATTTCTGCTTTGGAACGTCATACATAGATAGGGGTAATTGGGTCATTTATGTCTGTTGTCTGTAGAAGAAGAGGGAACCAGGGTTGTTTACACGTAAGTATATTTTCGTCTTGCTGAATTTACTTGAAATTACAAGAATTCATTTCTGTTAATTGTTATTAAGCGCTGGACGTTTTGGAAAATGTAGACCCACTGTTAGTATTGTTAAATGAGTTCTTTTTAATCAGTTACTTTGCTGGAGATAGAGTGTAATGAAATGTAAAACTGCCTTCATATGCTATCATTTTAAAATTTCCGATTTGAAGCACAATTGACAAATGCAAGAAAATTGTTAGGCCAAAATCGAGAATATCGCTGATTTATAATATATTTGTATAGTAGCATTATTTTGTCTGCAGTTCAATAATTTATAATTTTCTGAGAAAAAAAGACACAGCAATAATACAAACATTTCTTTGAAATAAAGAACATACTCCAGTTATGAGTTAAGGATAACTGAGCAGATCTAGTATAAATATATTTTATTTCTACCAGCATTATTGTAGCTCAAGACGTTATGGGCAAAGCATGACAGGAAAGCCCAGTTAATAACACTACATTAATTTTATCTTGTAAGATATGCTCAAATCATCTTTTTACACAAATAAAAGACATACCTAGAGCAGTTCAGAGCTTTTGCATATTTGACAGCTAGGTTAATGCTGTCCTTGAATTTATCTTCAGCTCCAGGAATAGCTGCAAATCCAAGCTCACCTTTGGTGACATCACCTGAAAAGTGACATTAAATTAATATCGTGTTTTATTTTTATTACATATTAGATTACCGGTATATTATTGTATACCCATCAAGGTGAATGACGATGTACTATCGTACGTTTACTCCTATGTAGCTTACTAATGATCAAAATTACTTCAATAGAGCAAAATCTTTCTTCTGAAATTCTTTCACTTGTGACTGTGTGAGAGTGTTATTTAAATTATTTAACTTTATTTCGCCGAATGACAGAATTAGTGGTTGGCTGTAGTTTGCAATTACTCACTGCCCTAATGTAAACTCTTTCAAAATGAAATTAGCCTATGGTAGTACCGGCAAATACATATTTAGGCCTAACAATTTGCTATGAATTACACATGAAAGGCTGACCACAAGAAATATTAATACCATCAAATTTTTACCTACAAAAACGTTGATCAATATTTGTTCAACGTCAGCTTTCTTTTGAGCAGCAACAACTTCTTCAACAGGATGCACATATGGAAATGCACATTCCACAGCACGAAAGCCAACATTTTTGGCCAACTGATATCGCTCCAGAAGCGAAGCTGTCTCTTGGAACATGAATGACAAGTTGGCACAAAACTTTAGCGGCATTTTAAAGTCTATGTAAAAATACCTGAATCTCAGTAAGAGCACTTATTTTCAATGTGCGGGAACTAATGGCTATAGAATGTAACAGAGAGAAACTTTACAGGTTCTTTCGCAACACGATTAGCGGTTCAAGTATTAGTTGTGATGTAATGCTCACTCGACTAGTTTGTTTTATATTCCCTTTTTTATCTTATCACATGCAGGAAAATAACTACTTGTCAACATTTAAATAATGTGAAAAAAAAAAAAATTAATGTTTATTCTGTTCGAAGTTGGTAGCAAGTTTGATATAAGTCTTGCCAACTGTCATTATGACTGCCATCTATGTAATACTTGTAAAATTTATTTTAGTATAGAATATGTCAAAAGATGGCAGAAGCATTATATTTTCTTCCGTAGCCGGTTAGGAAGACGAGCTAATGGAGGATGATTCAAATTTCAATGTGATTATGTTTGTGTAATTTCACAAGAGTATACTAATAGTTTTTAATATTTTAACGAGTTAAAGTGTTCCAATTGTGTTAGTACTTAGTGTACTATTATACATTTTATTATTGATCACATATACTTATTTTGTCAACAATATATTTTCGGGTTTTGTGGGAATGTTTCTGTTGATCTTGATCCTCAAGCATGGACACCACATTAGTTAATGAACAAACTGATTTAAGCACAGACTTGCTAAGCATCTCAATTAAGAATCAGAAATCCCTCTATCCAAATGAAACAATGAATGAAGGAATGGAAACTTCTCAAACTTCAAACACTGCAATAAATAATTTGTAACATATATGCAGAATCAACAATAAAACTATTGAAGGTGAAAAAAGAATCAAATGACAACGATGACGAGTATTTATAACCAAAAAGACCATTACGCTTTTATTCAGCAAAAAAAAAAAAAAAAAAAAAAAACAATAAAAATTAATTTAAAGTACTATCCACTGCCTCCTCTTCAATGATGTCAAACTGTGATAGTATAGGTGTAGTAAAAACAACAGAGACGAATGTCAACTCAAATCCACAAATGTCTACGACGTCAAACTCTGTACAATCAAAAGCAAAGAAATCTCCACCCACTGTTTCAACTACAAAACTACCCAATTTTTTCTCCGAAAATCAGAAATTCCGCACAAACCTCCAGGGCAACCTAAGAATTGTTTATACAAGTGAAGGTATGAAATATTTGTGCGATAATGATAAAGATTACAATAGACTCGTTGACATTTTCAGTGGTAATAACTATGAATATTATTCCTTTGCTTCAAAAATCGTACGATAGGAGTCCTGTTTAAAAATTTTCCATACAATATCACGGAATACACAGCAAATGGGAAGGTAGGAGGGAGTATATCCAAACCATTTCTATATTATCATCGGAAATATCTACTTCCACCAAGACTTCAACCCAGCTTATTTCTTACTATTTTAAATGACAGATGAAATGATGGAAAGATGGAACGTATTGGTGGAATAATAGAAGGAAACGGGAGTACCCCGGGAAATTCCTCTGCAACGTTTACTTTGCCGACCAAAAGTCCCATCACGAACTATCCGGAAATCGAAATCCGTCCGCGTGAATAGAAGAGCAGCACACTAGAGTTCGAACCACAGCACAGTGGGACGGATTGCGATTCTAGCCGGAACAAAATCTAATATTGATAAATTCCTTTCGAATCGTTGAAAATATTAAAATGAAGGTAAATTATTATGACATTTGATGAAATATTTGTATGAGAATTATTATTTTAGTATAGAATGCCTATTTATTAAAAAGGAATCGTACCGTAATAGAAATTGCATACAACTAATGCAAATAAAAAATTAAGGTAAATAGAAATTATTTTGAATGAGGTAGAAACAAATAGTAAGAATAAAAACATTCGAGATTTATACAAGGGTATAAAGGAATTTAAGAACGGATATCAGCCAAGGGTAAACGTGATCAAGGATGAGAATGGTGACTTGCTTGCAGACTCTCCGTCAATCCTAAACAGATGGAAAAACTATTTTGCGCAACTACTAAATGTACATAGGCCAAATAGAAATGATCGGGACGAAATTGAAATACAAACTGCTGAGCCATTTATACCCGAACCCACGCTTTCAGAAGTCGAAATTGCGATAGAAAATCTGAAAAAGTACAAGTCTCCAGGTATCGATCAAATTCCAGCAGAATTAATACAAGAGGGTGGGAGTGCATTATATAGCGAAATTTATAAACTTGTACTTGCTATTTGGGAAAAGGAAATTGTACCAGAACAATGGAAGGAGTCCATAATTGTACCTATTTTTAAAAAGGGGGACAAAACCAACTGTGGTAACTTTCGAGGAATATCACTTTTGTTGACGTCGTACAAAATTTTGTCCAATATTCTTTTGAGAAGATTAACTCCGTACGTAGATGAAGTTATTGGGGATCATCAGTGCGGTTTTCGGCGTAATAGATCGACTATTGATCAGATTTTTTGTATTCGACAGATAATGGAGAAAAAATGGGAGTATAAGGGTACAGTACATCAGTTATTCATAGATTTCAAAAAAGGCGTATGACTCGGTTAAGAGGGAAGTATTATATGATATTCTTATTGAATTTGGTATTCCCAAGAAACTAGTTCGATTAATTAAAATGTGTCTCAGTGAAACATACAGCAGAGTCCGTATAGGTCAGTTTCTATCTGATGCTTTTCCAATTCACTGCGGGCTAAAGCAGGGAGATGCACTATCACCTTTACTTTTTAACTTCGCTCTAGAATATGCCATTAGGAAAGTTCAGGATAACAGGCAGGGTTTGGAATTGAACGGGTTACATCAGCTTCTTGTCTATGCGGATGACGTGAATATGTTAGGAGAAAATACACAAACGATTAGGGAAAACACGGAAATTTTACTTGAAGCAAGTAGAGCGATCGGTTTGGAAGTAAATCCCGAAAAGACAAAGTATATGATTATGTCTCGTGACCAGAATATTGTACGAAATGGAAATATAAAAATTGGAAATTTATCCTTCGAAGAGGTGGAAAAATTCAAATATCTTGGAGCAACAGTAACAAATATAAATGACACTCGGGAGGAAATTAAACGCAGAATAAATATGGGAAATGCGTGTTATTATTCGGTTGAGAAGCTCTTATCATCCAGTCTGCTGTCCAAAAATCTGAAAGTTAGAATTTATAAAACAGTTATATTACCGGTTCTTCTGTATGGTTGTGAAACTTGGACTCTCACTTTGAGAGAGGAACATAGGTTCAGGGTGTTTGAGAATAAGGTGCTTAGGAAAATATTTGGGGCTAAGCGGGATGAAGTTACAGGAGAATGGAGAAAGTTACACAACACAGAACTGCATGCATTGTATTCTTCACCTGACATAATTAGGAACATTAAATCCAGACGTTTGAGATGGGCAGGGCATGTAGCACGTATGGGCGAATCCAGAAATGCATATAGAGTGTTAGTTGGGAGACCGGAGGTAAAAAGACCTTTAGGGAGGCCCAGACGTAGATGGGAGGATAATATTAAAATGGATTTGAGGGAGGTGGGGTATGATGATAGAGACTGGATTAATCTTGCACAGGATAGGGACCACTGGCGGGCTTATGTGAGGGCGGCAATGAACCTTCGGGTTCCTTAAAAGCCATTTGTAAGTAAGTAAGTAAGAAATTATTTTACATACTATGAAGAGAAAAGTAATATATGCAGTAAATTTTATGACTAATGTTTAGAAATCTCAAGCGTCTGTTGTATCTCCAGAAGTGTCGGATCCGCTAGCGCTACTGTCGTCCTCATCTCGAGGTTGCAGTTGAGCAGTGCTGTTGCTGGCACTCGCAGCTGGTACTTGTAGTACTTTAATTACCTCAAATTACATTTTTGATTTTCTTGTATTTGGATGTCGATTGATCTGTGATATGATGGGATCAGAAGATACTAACAACATGTGTAGGACATCTAAGTTTCTCTCACGAGGACACTTCCTAGCGTGGTCTAACCTGTACTTTTTGAAAATGTTTGTGTCTTGCCTCTTGAGCATCTTCAGATAACATCCCAATAGGAAGTAATGCAGTTTCTGTAATTTTTCCTACATGTATCAGTATTTTATGTACGCTGGATGGCATGTAGTACCATGGATATATCTATTGTACATAAATGGGGTGTATCATTGGTGTACTTCTCAAACGCCTCAATATACTGTATATTGAATATCCACATGAAATGGTGCATAAAATTACAGAAAATCTGTGAATGAAGTCTTACTAATGTCCGTAATATTGGCTGTAATTTGTGGGTTTTCAAAAAAAAACCTACGTGCTATATTGCCATCATTTGATGTCCCAGGGCCACCAGATTTCGGTTTGTCAATAAGATGACCTAATTGAGAGCGAAATCTAGAAATAAGCCCCTGTTTTCTAGCTTCAAAAATATCTTTGTTGTTGCCTCTGACCTGCCAAGAACAATGTTTTTTAGAAAATAATCCTTTTTACGGTGACACTACATCCAATGTGTTAAAATTATTCCGAATATTTTTCAAAATATTACGAATGCACTTCTCCCTATTAGAATCACATGTTTCAATACATAATTTGTTCAAAACATATCTATATAGTTCATCCAAGTCGCCACTTTTATTGGCAAGTATTGGAAATAGATCACGGCGCGAAATCACCGGTAGCGGTTCCGAGTCTGAAAAAAATTAACCACATGCAGAGCGGTCAGTAGGAGCAAATGAAACTAGGTTAGTCTTAAAGTGCACACTTAAACCTACATTCTGACATGTAAATGTGACTCTGTGTGACCCTTCTATTATAAGTCAACGTTTACTTTGATAAATAGTTTTAAAAAATCGCATTTCCCGCCGTTAAGTTAACATGCCGTTTATAAAAATTCAAAGGTATTATGAACATAAAATTTATATAATAATTATCTACCAACCTTGTTCTTCATTTTCCATTTCAGAATCACAAAATGTTTCACTCCCAGATCACAGAAAACAAGCTTGCTTCTTACACTATTTCAGCGTGGCTGAGCAATAAAACTGGTTACGGAGGGGAATCCTCGTCAACATCATTGTGTGACGTCCGTATGGTTAGTAGAGTTGGGCAACACGATTCTTTTTCAGAAGTCGATTCCAACGATTCAATCACACATTACGAATCGATTCTAACGATTCGTTCACGATTCTTCTCAGTCTGCGATTCCAACTATTTTTTGAATCGTCAACGAGTTCACGATTCTTCCCAGTCTGCGATTCCAACTATTCTTTTGAATCATCGCAAGACACTTTCCTTTGCAAACCACGCGTAGAACAAAAACGTTCTACATCTCTCTCTTAGATGGCATAAGAGGCGAGACATTGGATTGTCTCTTTCTCATTGGCTGGAACCATTCAGTATGAACTCCATTAGTCTACAAAATTACCCAAGATAATGTCTCTAAATTATAATTTATCAACTGAACCTTATTATGAAGTACATTTTTTGCATTACATCTCTATTTAACTATGCAAATTTCAGGTTTGTGTTCATTATTTTCCATACTTAACAAATGCAGTACATATTTTGATTTCACTCTCGCTCGGGAGCATTCGACACGGTTCGGAAATGTCCGTTGACAGGTTACATCAAACAACGAATAGAATCGTGGGTTACGATACCATGCCGATTCCTTCATATTCTTTTGAATGACGATTCGTTACGATTTGTTTGAACGACGATTCGTTACGATTCTTTTGAACGACGATTCGTTGATACCACGAATCGATTCTTACGATTCTTTATTATTAGTCGTTCGAATGAACGATTCGTTCACGAATCGACCCAACTCTAATGGTTAGTGTCAAAGCTTCTTTCTCATAGATAAGCTTTCTGTGATTCATTAGCAACAACTTGAGATAGGACACGCATAAAAATGAAATCATGTGAAAATTGAATTTGTTCCGGCTAGAATCGCAATCCGTCCCACTGTGCACAGACGCGACTAAAACTAGGCTCTAGTCTAGAGGGGAAAAAATCAAATGTCATATATCCCGTCGTAAATCGAACAGGACTCCGAAGAATTTGTGCTTATAAACGCTACCTACCACTCAAGGCAGAGTTGAGAAAATAAACATATAGCAAATGCAATGTTTAAAGGCCAATGAAATAATAACGGGAGTTATTACGCTGTGGAACGGAGCGCGTGTGAAATGCAAGGCAGACGCTGACAAGCTACCGGCGAATGCCGCTCGAACCGCGGCCGCGGTATGGAGTGGAGTCCCGCAGTAGCCTACAATAATCTCCCTGTATGTTACTTGGGTACATTGATCCTGGTTTTTATGTAAGCATAGGAATAGGCTTAACCCTTTTAATTCCCTTTTGTACTTTGCTTTGTACTCTTTTGTTCTCGTCCTTCATTTCCTCATTTTTGGACTGTACATTTTCTATTTGTACATCATTTACTTTTTTCTGATTTGTTTTCTGTTTTATCCCGTTTCATTTTCTCTTTCATTTCGTACTCTTTTCTTATCTATTAAAATTGATATTCCAAAAACAGTTCACATTTTCCATAAGGTCTACTCGAATTTCACACAGTTCTGTCAAAATTCCAATCTAAGATGAAGCTAGTATCACTCCAGGCATAACTGAAATTTCTACTAGATGTACATTAAAATTTCCACTACACGTGCAACTTAATTTATCTCGAAGAAGGGTACAATTCCCATTCCGAGTTCACTAAAATTTCCACTCCAGCAGTTGTAGTTCGTCTCACATTACTACTCTAAGTACAGCTGATATTCTTACTCAAAAATGTCTTCAAATTTCCAATTCAAGTCAAGGTGAAGTTTCTACTCTAGATTTAGCTCAAATTTAACTTAGGTTTACATCCCATTTCTATTCCTGGTTTGATAAAATTTCCACTCCATAATTCATACCCCATATTCAGTTGAATTATTATTTCAGACGTACTCATATTTCGACTGCATATCCAGCTTAAGTCCTTACTTCAACTCTACCCAAATTTCCACTTCTGATCCACTCAAATTCACAATCTATGCAAAGACAGTTACTCGAGGTCGAGCTCAAATCGACAGTCGGGGCGAAGCTCAAATCGGCACTCGAGTTCTAATTCAAATTTTCAGTCGAATTCGAGATTAAATAATGTATTCGAAGTCGAGCTCAAATCGGTATTCAAGATGGAATTCAAACTCGAGGTCGAACTCAAATCTGCACTCGAGGTCAAGCTTCATTCGTTACTCGAGTTAGTACTCAAATCTTCACTCGATGCGGAACTCAAATCGGAACTACAGGTTGTGAACAAATCGGCAATCAAAGTCAAGCTCAAATCGTCACTCGAGGTCGAGCTCAAGTCACCATTGGAATTCTAGTTGAAATCGGCACTCGACGGCGTGCTCAAAAGCCACTCGAGGTCGAGCTCAAATCGACACTGGAGGTCGAGCTCAAATTTGTATGCGAGATGCAACTCATCGGCAATGGAATTCTTGTTCAAATTTGTACCAGAGATCGAGCTCAAGTCAGCATTAGAGGCCGAGTTCAAATCGGCACTCGAGGCCTTGCTCAAAAGGCACTCGAGTTCGAGCTCAAATCTGCACTCGAGATGGAACTCAAATCGGGAATAGAGTTCGTGTTCAAATCTTCACCAGAGATCGAGCTCAAATCGTAACTCCAGGTCGTGCACAAATCGGCACTCAAGGTGGAGCTCAAATCGCCACTGCAGTACGTGGTCAAATCGGCACTCGAGGTTAAGTTTAAATTTGCACTCTAAGTGGAACTCAAATCGTTATTCGAAGTGGAGATCATTTTTTGGAAAGTTAGGAAAAAAATACTAACTTCGAAGTGACCTGTTCAAAATAGACATAGACACCCTGAAAAGTTGGTAAGCGGCAAACTTTTTTATTTTTCACTTTAGATGATGGGGTCAAAGCGAGAGAAATGTTTAGAAAGATTGAAAATTGCTTTTGAAAATGATTGCTATTCAAAATCTTTAATTGTTTCCGTGTTACGGCTAGTTAAACAAAAGAGTATTTTCGTCTGGCGGACTTCTCTATGCAGAGTGACTAAACTTTTGTTGGTTAGAACTGTGGATTCTCATAGAAATCATCGCGGTGATTTCAAATTTGTTTTCGGAATGTTTTCGTTGCTTAAAGTTTTCAAGTTAATCATGAGTTTTGAAATTTAATAAAAATAGTAAGTTCTATTACATTTATGCTGATTAAACACTAGTATGACATACTTTGAAATTCAGAAAAATGAAAAGAATATCATAGCAGTTTTATACAGGGACATCATTTTATTTTTAATAACATTTTTAATATTAACCTGTCTATACCTTTAGAGAACCGGAAACACCGCTTGCTCCCCCCTCCAAGACTGGAGTTCGATGATACCGGCGTAAAACACAAATCACTCTACTAGATATAGGAAGGAAGAAAAGTAGTTCATCCATTTACGTAAACTAGGAAATATCGCGATTTTGAGTTTGATAATTTTCATTAGGTTTTTCTTTAATCAAAGTACAGTACTGTATTAAGAATAAGTGTTTTTACTCACGAAGTGAGTTATCCATGCGAAAGTATTCATTATGCAGTGTATATTATACTGTCTACAGCACATTAGCGTACAATATAGAGAAAGAAGTTAAATTGAAAAATAATCATAATATGAATATTTAAACACAATTTTGAAAATGGTGGCCGTTCATTTCGATACAGGCTTCAGTTCTTTTGTGCATATTATCGCACTATAGACTATTGAATCTAATTCCAATTGCCAGTTTCGTCCTTCGTACGAGTAACTCATGTTGAAATAATTCTGTGCCTACTCTACGTACTGTAAATTCAATCTTCACTTCTGCCCGACCCGAAAATATAAAATTACTCAGACATGCTATCTACTGTCCGTCCAAGTGGTTATGCTGCAGGATTGTAGAAAGGGAGGAAATCACGTGACAGTTAATTACTTAACGAGGCCCTTTTATTTAAGTTAAATTAAACAGCTGTATAATATTACGTAAACTTCCAATTCCTAAGAGAAATTAATGTTTTCAGAAAAGAGCTAAGACAGCCCAGCTATTACAGAGGGGCGAGCAGAAGCAGGTGGGGGAAATCGGGATGCGACGTAGGCAAACGGACAGTACCTGTGCGAAAATATGATTCAATATTGAAAGCTCTTTCGTCACTGGAAAACGCGTACATATTTCTGGAACGTACTATACTCAGTAACTTAGTACTGCTTACTATCTGCGGCCTTGGTTCTGTGTGGAGTTGGAACTTCCTTAGTAGAAGGGGTGGGAGTGAAGTACATTCAAAAACCCAGGTGCAATAAAAATTGAAGTAAAAATAAAATGATGTCCCTGTATTTATTATTGGTATTACTGTCACAATAATAACAATAATAATAATAATAATAACAATAATAATAATAATAATAATAATAATAATAATAATAATATGAAGCTGTCTGGTTTCATTTTCCTGCCCTAAGACAGGAGCCATTGCACTTCAAACCTATCAATATTTCATATTGCTATCTCAAATTTTTTATTTTTTGGGCACTTTTAACTCTATAAAATAAATTTGATCCGTGTATATTTTTTTTCTAGAAATCTAATTTCGGCAGATATTAAATTACGAAATTTTCTAAAAACCATTTGTACCAATTCCTCGGATCTATCTATCTCCAGTTCTAATCATTCATGTCATTTTAGTCTGGGGCTCAGATGGAAGGTAAAAATCCCAGTAAAATAATGAGATATTCTACATATCAGGCTTTGTGGCTTGTCCACTTCTTTCACTACACTCCTCAATGATTTCAGAAGAGACATATTTTTAGGTTATTTACATTATAAGTGATCATGCTAAGTATTAATTTATTATATAAAATATGCTTACTTTAATACAAACGTGAACGCTGTGTGCTGACGTAATTTCTGGCAGGAAAGAAACCCTGCCACTGTAACACTGCATACACGCCAGCAGCCTAGATCACATATACCCAGATAGGTTGGCCTTATAGGCTTTGACGTTAACAACTTTTGTCAGGTTTACTACGCTGCCATCTAGTTGTTACATAAGGAGTCACGTCGTAATTCCCATTTGAATTGCATTAGCGACTGTACTGCCATCTCGTGTTCGTTTATGGTGGACGGGTAGCGATCCTGGCGGTTGTTCTCTTCAAAGTACTGCCGATTTTAACATAGCGATGAGTTATCTGTTACATATATGATCTAGGCCAGCAGCCTATGTTGCACGCTCATGCATCTCTTACCTGCTGGTGAGAGATGCTAGCCCGAGGGTGCACTGTACTGATGACCGCTGCTTAACGTTATGCAGAGCTAATTCAGAGAACGATCACCAGGCTTCGAGACTTTGGACCCAATACAATAAGTTTACTATGCATGCACTATAGGTTGTTGACTCGCTGCAGGTAGATAGAGATGTGTTGAGGTAACAACGTTGCTATTTAGAGTAGAGTGCGGTAGTATGGGGAAACACACACATATGTACATTCTGAAAGTAAATATACATTACACAATGATAACGTCAAAAGAATGTGAAAAGCATTTCATCTCCTGTCTTTTATAAGCATTTGTGTTTAATTATACACAGTGTTAATGGTGGAAATAAGCATGTAGCAATTTTAATTTTTTCATTTATCCTATTGGTCATCTTTAGGAAGTGCAGTTACAGTACCGAATTGCAATGTACCTACTACAAGATACATTCTCAGTGTCTCAAACGTAAATTTTTTTTCGGTTATCTGCCAAAGTTTGTACTGTAGAAAGGTGCGCTGTACGTCGCATGACGTGATATTAGCAAAACGAAAAAACCTAACATCATTGCAGTCTCTAAGAGATAGTCCTTTATTCTCGGGTGAATTTATGTCCACTAATTTGCTGTTTATGTGACACAATGTTCCATATCCGTTATTTTTACATAAAATTGATTTCCACTTCTGTTTTACACGTTCAGTAACCGGTGTACTTGATGTCTCATTAACTCTCTGCATCTTTTTCTAAATTAATTTGAGGGCTTCCGGCATCTCTTGCTCTGACTTCTCTAACCGTGTAATAGCTTCAGATACAGTTTGTATGAAAACCAAATTATTCGTCAGAACCTTAAAATCCAGAGCGTTTTCCTTTGCGTATTTGTTGGCATTCATTCTACAGTACTCCCACCCACTGTACGCTTTACCACTATACTCAGTACGCCGTTATGCGGATTTCCCACTGAACTGCTCTATTGGGTCCGAAGTCTCGAAGCCTGACGATCACATAAGGATGACACGCAAAACTCCAGTATTCCAAGATAACCTGCCTCGAATTAGAACTTATAAAATTCATCTCATGAAAAACTGCGAGAGATTGAATCGCGATGATTCTTGATAGATAATTTGAGATCAAAATGCTACGATGCTCTAACAGATTAGACGCTGGTCACATCTGTAGAGTAGGAAAACTTTCGAAGCGAGAGAAGCCGGTTCACTGTAGCGACAAAAGATTCCTCTCTGTCGTGCTCACGATATTTTGTTTCGCTGCACCCTGCTCGCTTAAGACCTTAATTCCCCTCCTGACTCTTTGCTGTCGGTGTCCATAACACATAACGCTGCAGCCACTCAGCGTTTACATTAAGTAGCGAATTATCTGCCACACACTTGAGTTGGTCTTCAAGAACTTAGTTCTTGGGATCTTCCGACTGTAAGTAACCACGTGTCAGAAGTGGAGCTCTCAAGTGGAGCCACACAATTGTGCAGTATACACGCGGCAGATTCATAATCGAGCACAGCACAGGAACATAATATCACCACAGTTTAGTATATACAGTTGCGAAGCTCAATACTTACTAAATATGCAAACACAGACAGTTGAAATATACATCCATAGATAGTTGCTAGCTACCAGGATCGCTACTATCGCCTCATCACAGACTCTTTCCCTAGCAGACGATAAAATGTATTGTACTTTTGATATCGTGTTCTTTTGAAAAATTAACACCTTCCTTTCACTATTGAAATACGAAATACATAAGGTTTATATATTATTTTCATAAAATATATATTATATTTTATAAACTCACCTTCCTGGATCTTTCGGAAGAAGGATAACTCTGACCTCTTTTTCCTAGAATTTATAGTGCAACAAACGTCTCCTTGTCCCATATTATTACTAAAATTATTGTATTTTAGCTATTTACAGTTATTACAACCGATAACGAACATTTCACAGTTTACACAACTTTTCACAACAATGCAAAATACGGCACAGTCAATGCCTTAAAATTATGTTCGGGTTTTCCATTTCAGTGTTTGGAGCTCACTGAATTATTATATTATAACTTTATTGCGTATCATAGCTAAGTTTTATTTAGTGTAATGTGTCCATAAGTTCCCTTTACTTCTTGTTGCATAATATGTTGCAGAAATAATTACAAAACTGTGTTATTTTAATGTGAAGAGAATTTTACGTGTTAACATAATCTTTTCGCATCAACATTTCAAGTTTAGAATGGAAGCTATTTTGAGGTTTAATAAAAAAGAATTTATATTGTGATTTTAATATAGCACATCTACCTTCCTTGATAAAGAGAGAAAATGTATCATACCACTCTTGTGAAATTAGCGTACGTACGATTGTTACTTCGTCTCTTAGGTAGTAGATAAATACAATAATTCAATACTCAATTGTAGTATTAAAATACAGACAAATTGAATGTGCGGAGTATCATACATGACATTATGCTTAATTATAATGTATAATTGCGAATTTAGGAATATACGATATAGTAAACATAACCTATAATATTTCCATATGAATGACAGGGCATTGAGACCACTAAAATTAGACAGAAAGGGGCAACTGGGACAGTAAACATAACCTATAATTTCAACATATCTAAATATTCATGCGGTGCAACTGAAAATTATTGAATCGTGCATAAATGAATGTACAATAATTTCGCAAAATTTAATCGAAATAAAGGCAGGTAGGTCTATTACACATACGAACAACGTAATTTTCACACCAAAAATAATATTACACCTTAACTCGCAAGGAATTAGGTCTGAAGTGTCTCCTAATCATTGTTTTAAATTTTATTAATTCAATTACACGACATTTTAGAGAAATATATGTTACTTTTTATGCATTCCAATTAATTTATATGGTTGAAACGCCGCCCTTCGTGATTGGGTTAAGCGAGCCATATGGTCTGCCTTACGGCCTGTATTAGATCACGATGGCAGTGACACAGTCTATTGTGCATAGTACACACAGCGCTCCAAGCGGCTAGCAACTATCGCGAGAAATGCAAAAAATCACCCCAAGCTTCGCGACTGTATATACTAGACTGTGATATCACATTACAGTCTGACCTCGATTTTTCGAATCGCAAAGGGACCGAAAAAATAGTTCGACTTATAGAAATTTCGAGTTATTGAAATTTAATTGGAAAATTACAAAATAACGTACTGTATGTCCTTAAACCAGCGGTGGCGAAAATTTAATCGTGCGCCGAGCCACTGTGCACTGCAACGTGCATAGCACCTGTGGAGGGAGGCGGTCAACCGAAGGGGAAGTGAAGCAACTGTCTGACTTATTAACGGATTTTAATTTTCCTTACGTCAAGCACTTAAATATAATTTTATACATTACAAGGCTACAAACTAATGTTTAGTACGTGTGACGAAGAAAGAAATGAACAATATCACAACCTAAAATTAATTGTCTCCAGAATGTCTCTGCGACAAAGTTTCAAAATCAGGAATTATGTTATTTACTGTCAGTCGTAGTTGATCACGAAGTTATTTGTCTGTCAGTCGTGATCTAAATTTGGTTTTTACTATTTTAATTGTTAAAAATAATTTTTCACAAACGTAAGTTGTAGCGAACATGGCTTCAACAGAGCAAGCGAAAGAACGAAGCTTCGGATATTTATTTTTTGGCAAAGATTTGAAAGTTCAACATTTGTCAAGTCCTTACATCTAGCTTTCATTTGACATCACATAGTAAATCAGTGAGTTCAAATTGAAGAGCTAACCGCATTATTCGTATATCTGCTGAAAAAGGGTCGACGTACATTGATGATGATGATGATGATGATGATAACAACAATAACACTTAACCTTTTAATGTTTCATCAGTAACATGTAGTATAATGCCGTTTTATGTTATACAACCGTTTTCCTCGTAATACTTGTGAACAAATCATACATTTAATATTCCCATCATATTGACAGCAAAAAAATGCGTCCTCCCATCCTACTTGGAACTTTCGTACATGTTTTCGAGAGACACATATGGCACTCGTAGGTCAGAGACAAATACAAATGGAACGGAGTTTGACTCAAGTGAGTGAGAGGGTGGGGGTTGGCGGAGGTTAGAAGCAAGCGAAATGAACAGCTATCACTGCGAGCCACAATGTCTCGCGAGTCACGTTCTTGCCACGGCTGCCTTAGAAGATTACTTGTACATACATGCAGAATTATGTTTCACAAGAGAAGTACTGTACTATCACAGTCTAGTATATAGTCAAGAAGCTTGAGTTTATGAGGGTACTAGGAACAATTGACTGTGAAGGTACTATTTCGCATTGTCTGTAATGGGGCGATGGTAGCGATCCTAGTGGTTAGCAAATATCTCTGGATGCATATTTATTATGTACTGAGCTTCGTGACTTATACACTATACTGTGGTACTACTACAAATAATCTGTCATTTTCTTTTGTTCCTTGTTTTTCATATTTCCTTCCACGTAATTTTCCAACACATTAACAGCACTGAAAAGATTATCATTCACATATGACTGTCCCTGGATGAAATCCTCGAATTGTCGCTAGAGCACCTAAAGCCTGGTTCGCAGATGGTGTTGGATAACATCCGAACTGACCAACCTCGACTAACTCATATTCTTCCGATTTCTCCGGATCTACTATTGCACTACGCTGGTCCATGCTCTATTTGTTTTAGTCACCTGACTATACGGAGCAATGTTTTCAGTCAAGGTTAGCAATGCTCTGTACAAGTCCCTGAGTTGATGTAAACAACACGATTTGTACAGGGACATCATTTTATTTTTACTTCAATTTTTATTGTATCTGAGTTTTTGAATGTACTTCACTCCCACCCCTTCTACTAATGAAGTTCAACCGTCTTGCACATAGATCCAAGACCGCATATAAGCTTACAGTTATAGTAAACAGTACGTTCCAAAAATATGTTCGCGTTTTCCAGTGACGAAAGAGCTTTAAATATTGAATCATTTTCGCACAGGTACTGTCGTCCATTTTCCTACGTCGTATCCCGGTTTCCCCCCACCAGCTTTTATTCGCCAGCTAGTGGTTAGGCTGTCTTAGCTCTTTTCTGAGAACATTAGTAATTAGACGTCTACGTAATATTATACAACTGTTTAAAATAACTTAAATAAATGGGCCTCGTTAAGTAATTAATTGGCACGTGATTTCCCTCCATTCTACGACCCTACGGCATAACCACTCGGACGGACAGTAGATAGTATGTCTGAATAATTTTATCTTTTCGGATCGGGCAGAAGTGAAGATTGAATTTACAGTACGTGAGGTACTCTTATAGAATAGGTACAGAATTATTTCAACATGAGTTACTCGTACGAAGGACGAAACTGGTAATTGGGATTAGGTACAATAATCTATAGTGCGATAATATGCACATTAGAACTGAAGCCCGTGTCGAAATGAACGGCCACCATTTTAAAAAATGTGTTTAAATATCCATATTATGGTTATTTTTCAATTTAACTTCATTCTCTATATTGTACGCTAATGTGCAGTAGACTGTATAATATACACTGCATAATGAATACGTCCGAATGGAAAGCTCAGTCCGTGAGTAAAAACACTTATTGTTAATACTGTACTGTATTTTGATTAAACAAAAACCTAATGAAAATGATCAAACTCAAAATCGCGATATTTCCTAGTTTACGTAAATGGATGAAGTTCTTTTCTTCCCTCCTATACCTAGTAAATTGATTTGTCTGTATATTACGCCAGTATCATCGAACTCCAGTCGTGGAAAGAGGTAGCAAACGGCGTTGATTCAAAGGTATATCCAGGTTAATATTAAAAATGTTAGTAAAAATAAAATGATGTCCCTGTATAAGGCTGCTATTACACTAGCGGCGTTCTTTGACAATGAATATGACAAAATATTTTATCAACGATCTTTCATAAAATATAAGATTTGGGATACAAAGTATTTTATAAAAGATTTTATCAAAGATAACCTAAAATTAGGGGGAAAAAAGCTATTGTAACATTTGTTACACAACAGTGAACAGGTGTTCCGAGGATTTGTTGGTACTAATATTTACGCGTGAAGTTTGTAACACCATGAATGAAGAACAGTATTATGCTTTTTTAGCTACAATTAGTTCAATTATTACAATATACATGTTACTGAGAAAGAAACAGAAAAGAAACGCCTTTGGGTTAAACCGTGGATTACAAGACGTGATAAGAGAGGTACATCAGAACTTATTGAGAGAGCTACAATGCGAGAACTTTAAGAGTTATACAAATTATTATAAACTATTATTATTATTATTATTATTATTATTATTATTATTATTATTATTATTATATTAGTATTATGTTTATCCTCTGATTGAAGTTCTGGCTGATATGTACATCTGTTACCAGGCAGTACATCTCACTTGACGATATGTATCAGAGGAAGAACAATTGTTTATATGCATCTGAAGTCTGACTAGTGTAATATGTAGCTAGATGGCGATGTATGCATTGGAGGGGGAAAGGAACTGGCCACCCTACACCATTATCTCCTGGCCTAGTCGCCTCATAAGTGGTGCCTTCTTGGTATCAATTTTGAGGTTCAGACCTGTCTTCGTACAGTTGACTAAACAACAACAATATTATATTACACAAATTATTTATTTACATTTCATTTCCTTCATACTCCGATATCAGAACTTTTGTGGTAGCAACAGTCCAGTTATATTTGGATTCCGCCATATTTTTTCAAGGCACAGAAATCTTTCTTCAAAGATAACAAGCTGCACTACATTTTATAAAAGATTTTTCATCAAATAAATTTTTATAAAAGAAAACCCATTACACTGTCATATATTTTATAATATAGGGGAGAGTTGGGTAGTATCGGACATCGGGTAATATCGGACAGTGAGTTTCTTTCATCTACGACCAATGATGGTACCTAAATGTAATGGTTACGTTTCTGTGATGTCGCATACAGAAACGTAACAATGCCATTCAGGTACTACGATCTGGTGGTAGATGAAAGAAACGCACTGTCCGATATAACCCGATGTCCAATACTACCCAACTCTCCCCTATATTTTATAAAAGATCTTTGTCAAAGAACTTTGATAGTGTAATAGGAGCCTAAGATGCGACGTAGTTAACTTCATAGTTTCAGTGTCCGGTCCCGCGCCGTGGAGTCGCGGTCTAAGGCATCCCGCCTAGGACTCGCGTTACGGAATGCGCGCTGGTTCGAGTCCTCATGGGGGAAGAAATTTTCTCATGAAATTTCGGCCAGTGTATGGGACCGGTGCCCACCCAGCATCCTGAAGCACTTGGGGAGCTACGATAGGTAGCGACATCCGTTGCAAATACCAGCTATAACGGCTGGGGGGATCATCGTGCTAACCATACGATACCTCCATTCTGATTGGATGATCGTCCACCTCTGCTTCGGCATGTGGGCGTGAGGCCAGTAGCCGGCTGGTCGGTCTAGGCCCTTCACGGGCTGTAGCGCCACGGATTATTTTATTTCGGTGTCCGATCTTCCACCCCTAGTTACCAGAAACGTTCAAAACGAGCATAAAACGTTTTTCCGTGACTTTAAACTCGCCAACAAAAGAATGCATTTACATACGAATTCTGGCCCTAGTGATGATAGAATGTGTATGTAGATTCGATATGATTATGCTTGTGCAACAATGACACGGTGAAGCATCCTAAATACCTCGCAGACAAGATGACTGACAGTGAAAAATGAAGCGGTGGTAGTGCGAAAATGAAGGGGGGGGGAAAAGGAATTGGAGGTTACTTCATTTATTCAATTTTTGTAGGTAATAGTAATATACGTTACAAGAGCGGTATGTTGACGTTTTCATGGTCGAGGAAAAGATTGAAAAAGCGAAACGTAGTTGAGCTTTTTTAATTTCCGAGAACATGAAAACAAACATACCGCTCGTGCATCGTACATTATTTTGTGCGAAGATCGTTTATTACATACCTGAAAGACGAATTTCTAATTAGTTGCAATGAAATCTCCATGTTGGTTTCTCTTTAATGACGGCAACTTCGGAAAACCAAAATACCTTTCTTCAACATTGTTGCTATAAAATGTTTTCTGTGTTTACTATAATCCAGCAGGCCGTGATATACGTCTGTCTTCTTCCCCCCCCATCTATAAATGCGAACTTAAAACAAACGGTAAGGTTATGTAATGATTTATTTTTCATTTTAATATTTTAACAATATTATTTATATAACATATTGCAGTAATAACATCGGCATCTGGAATCTCGTTGATTTTTTCACGGCTTCCTTAATGTTACTTGTATCAGGAATGCAATAAGTTTCGTGGAGTAGTAGACTTTACTTAATTTTTGAAAATATTTAAAAACAATAATTAACATTGCAATTTAGTTGAAATTGCAGTGGTAAGTTTCCAATTTATAATTATTACTATGTTAAACGTCTCTAAAAATAATATGTTAAAAGCCTAAAGCAGTAAAATGAATGTCGCGCTTAAGCGGTAAGAAGAGGGAAATTGTTATGTGTGTTACGTTGGGAATACTGAATGTGGTATTTCACACTTACCGCGTATTGGTTCTGTGCGGAAAACAAGCAAATACGCACGATCTCGCACAAATTAATTTGAAGCCTTATATGTCATAACTACGCCTATGGCATTGGAGCATGTTTACAGCGAAAGGAAACCAATTCACTACAAGATAGACAGAGTACGCAAATGTATGTGTATAAGGAGACGACACAACCGCCGCGGTACAGATCATTCAAGTGTAATACAAACTGTCGTGAAGTGTGGTGCGCTCCGCAGTATAGCTCAGAAGGAAAGAAACACGTTTTGGAAACTAGAATATTTAGTTTACAGTATGGAGCACATGTATTTTGTATTCTAAATAACAATCTGTATTGTAAACTTTGCAATGTCAGAATTAATGAAGATCTAGCATCTGTAGCTCAATGGGCTCAAAAATTTGGACTCAGACTAAATCCAGACAAATCGCAAGCTATAATAATGGGCCACCAACGAGCATTAAACAAAACAGATCAAGCCACTGTATCAAATACAAAAATAAATACTACTACAATTACATATAGTAAGACAGTAAAAAATTTAGGGGTATATTTAGATTCAAATTTAAATTTTCAAAGTCAAGTGACCTACATATGTAAGAACAATTTTTTCCATAATTCATTCCCTCAGACACTTACCCAACGTTTTACCTCTCAGCCTTAAAAAGAACCTGATCCAAACTTTAGTGATGTCCCACTTCGATTATTGCGATTCTCTATTCACGAATCTTGCTCATAGACTACAGCAAGTTCACATTATCTGCGTTCGTTTCGTTTGTAACATTAGAAAATTCGATCATGTAACACCGTCACTAGAATTCTTGTCTTGGAATCCACTTAAGGGGAGAGGATGGTATTTCTTAAAACTTTTTTCCTATTTGGTGTAAAATATTAATTTTTTGTATGTAGAGAGCTCATAGCTGTGGCAACTCAACCAAATAAAATATTTTGAAAAAGAAATTATTTGGGGACCCAAATTAAAAAAAAAAATATGCCCAATGCAGGATTGTACTAAAACCGATATATCTAAACCGTTTTTAAAGATAGATTCAAACAATTTTTTGCAATGTATTTGCAAAAGAATTTTCTACAAACAGTCTGTAACAGAATTTTGATATTAGTCCCTACGTTTGTAAAATAAACAATTAAAATTTAATAACAATTTTCTGATTTCCTTTCTTGCAAACAAACGGATGATTTTTTTTTTTTAATGAAATCAATTAACAAAATTCCGTTACAGAGAAAAGTTTCCTAATAGTCTAAAGAATGTATGTTCTAAATTTCATGCATGTATCTTTAACAGTTCAGAAATTATATCCATTTTTGTCTGGCAATGTAGCAAAAAAAAATGAAGTTACTGAAAACCGATAAAAGCGGGCGTGTGATTTAAAAATCCATAGCGCAGGAAGTTTAAAAATGACGCCTCAACATTCGATAAGGGCACAAATACCCACAAAATGTTATGCATTGTATTCCACACATATGAAAGGGTATTTTAAAGAAAACATTTTTTTTTTAATTTAATTTACCTGAAACAACAATAAAAATGGGCGAGTGATTTAAAAATCCATAATGCAGGAAGTTTAAAAATGGCGACTCAACATCCGATAAGGGCACAAATACCCACAAAATGTTATGCTGTGCATTCCACACATATCACAGAGTATTTTAAAGAATTTTTTTGTTTTTTGAAAATTTACTCATTTTTCACCAAAAAATACCATCCTCTCCCCTTAAAGAAAGAAGATTCTTCAACTCTCTCTTATTACTATTTAAAATCATCCACAGCTCCACACCCTCTTACCTAGCATCTCGTTTTATTTACCTTTCACTACCTCGAACCCGGAACATGTACCTTCTCTCTATTCCTCTGCACAGAACATCCTTCTACTCATCATCTTTCAGCGTATCTATTCCACGCCTCTGGAATTCTCTCCCTGACCATGTCAGAGACTTATTTTATTTTATTGGGTTATTTTACGACGCTGTATCAACATCTAGGTTATTTAGCGTCTGAATGAAATGAAGGTGATAATGCCGGTGAAATGAGTCCGGGGTCCAGCACCGAAAGTTACCCAGCATTTGCTCGTATTGGGTTGAGAGAAAACCCCGGATAAAACCTCAACCAGGTAACTTGCCCCGACCGGGATTCGAACCCGGGCCACGTGGTTTCGCAGCCAGACGCGCTAGCCGTTACTCCACAGGTGTGGACTGTCAGAGACTGTCGGACAATATCAAAATTCAAATTTAAATAAAACAAATCACATTCTAGTTCATGGAATTGATTGTTGAACACCTGTCAGGTTGCGCAACTTCGCCTCAACCCATGGTAGTAAATATTGTAACTTTGCTGTTGTAAAATTGACAATTAATATGTAACGTATTTATTATTATTATTATTATTATTATTATTATTATTATTATTATTATTATCATCATCAGTTATCATTATCATCATTGCTATCTCTCTTTTCTTTCTTTTTTTCTTGTAATAGATCGATGAGAGTTCTATAGTGTTCTTTTGACTCTGTTGACCCTCTATAGGGCTTTAACTTAATTTGTGTTATTTTCATCACTGTTTGTATTTCTTTTTTGTATTTATATGTGCTATCTGGTAGGATGGAAGAAAAGGCCTTATGGCCTTAATCATGTCAGAATAAATAAAAAAATAAATGAATAAATAAATAAATAAATAGATAGATAGATAGATAGATAGATAGATAGATAGATAGATAGATAGATAGATAGATAGATAGATAGATAGATAGATAGATAGATAGATAGGTAGATAGGTAGATAGGTAGATAGACAGACAGACAGACAGACAGGCAGGCAGGCAGACAGACAGACAGACAGACAGACAGACAGACAGACAGATAAATAAATAAATAAATAAATAAATAAATAAATAAATAAATAAATAAATAAATAAATAAATAAATAAATAAGAAATTACTTCTTGTAAAAACAAGGAATATAATGTTCAAGGCACGTAAGTACAATGAAACATAAACGTCTGGAACAAGGAAATGTGCAGAAGGACCCTATGTCAAATTCAATATTTTATGAAGACATGTGTAAGGCATTTATGCCTGCCGACATACCATTTAATACACTCGCAAATACGGCGTTCCGCGAGTTTTTACAGAAATACACTAGAAGAGAAATTCCACATCAGACTACGTTACGGAAGTACTATGTCGAGAAAATTTACAACACATGCATTACTGAGGTCAGAGATAAACTAAGAAACCAACACATATGGGTGTCAACTGATGAGACGACAGATGCTGTTGGGCGGCATGTAGTTAATGTGATTGTTGGGACTCTGGATCCGGAAGACTCTGCTGGATCATACCTACTGTCGTGTGATGTGATAAATGCTGTGAACAATTCTACAACATGTGGGGGTTTTTCAATATGGAATTACTATGGCCATTATGTAGGTATAGAGGATGACAAAGTACTTCTGATTGTTACCGTTGCAGCATCCTATATGTTAAAGGCAGTAACTACGGAATATGTATGATAAGAACTTTCTTGTGTTAAATATTATTAACGTACTTTGTTAACATGTTTCGACCTATTTTCGGTCATCTTCGGAACTGGTCGTTGTTGGTCTTGGCGCCTCTTGTTTCCTGTGTGGGTGCGTTCGTAGTGTAGAGTCAAAGAGTGTGTGTGTTTTGAAATTGAGTTGTGTGTTGAGAATATCGTTGGGGTGTGTTTTCGTGTGTCTGTATATTTCATATTGTTCTAGTGTGTTTAGTTTCTGGCTTTTTGGTTGGATGTGCAGTATTTCCATGTCTGTGTTGATGTCTCTGTAGGTGTGGTTGGCATTTTTAATGTGTTCTGCATATGTGGAGGTGTTTTGTAATGTTGTTATGGCTGTGATGTGTTCTTTGTAACGTGTTTGAAATGATCTGCCTGTCTGTCCTATGTAGAAGTTGTTGCAGGTGTTACATTTGAGTTTGTATACGCCTGTGTGGCTGTATTTGTTTGTGTGT
This sequence comes from Periplaneta americana, assembly GCF_040183065.1. Lineage (NCBI taxonomy): Eukaryota > Metazoa > Arthropoda > Insecta > Blattodea > Blattidae > Periplaneta > Periplaneta americana. The sequence goes on along the minus strand of NC_091126.1, from coordinate 170,847,929 downwards.
TGAGATGTTTTTGTAGAGTGTTATTTGTTCTGTATGCGATGTTGTAGTTTAATTTCTTGAATGAGGTTGCAATTTTATGTGTGTTTTTGTTTTCGTATGTTAGTGTGATGTATTTTTTGTGTTTTTGTGTTTGTGTTATATTCTTCTGTTTTATGTGGTTTTGTTACGTTGAAAACAATATACAGAAAGATGGTAAACGTCACAGTCTACCCTGTCAGGTAGCTAATATTCTGCCGGATGACAAACACACTGCAGATAATTTAGATGTCAAATATTTCACATATGCAACTCCGTTTCGCAGTTTTTCTGCATTCAAATCCATACTAGACAGTAGTAGACACTCATTTGCTTTCGAAACTTTGAGTATGCATCTTGTTGTTCACTGTAATTACAAACTAAACACGCAATAGACAATAAATCTAACCCAACATGTGTTGAATGGAATTTTCTAATAGTTGAAATGAAGTTAAATAAAGATAGAAAGTAATTCAGAGGAATGTGTGTATTATTCTCTTCTGCAGACTGTGCTGTACAAGACGGAGTGGTGCTGCGTACTCTGTGTACTGTATATCCTGGAGTGAGTTGGCTTTCCTTCATTGTACACATGCTCCAATGTCTAAGATTCAGATTAGATAACAAATGTTCAAACAACCAAGCTGAACAACTTGGTATCATGAGAGCGTTAGACAATATAAAACGACTAAGAACAATACGTGGAAGACCATTAGACGAAAGACGAATAGCGATCTACACTGACAGTAAAATTACTCTGGACTCTCTAAGACAGACGTGGGTATCAGTAGTACATGTCGAACGGAGTCGAACGCAAGGACGTGATCTCCCTCCCTCCACACCCCTAGCTGGGGTACCTGTCCGACCGGTTGAAGCACTGGCGGTCAGCGGTGGATTTCACTAAAAAAAATGTCGCTCACTAAGGAAGCTCCTGAAGTAAAAAAGTGCAAAAATATTATTTCCACAAAAAATAGAAAAATGAATTCTTTTGTTGCGAAGAAGGGGAAAGCGTTAGGTGCTTATTATGCTACAAAATTTTACTAGCACGTTGAGCGACATTATGAAAAGACTCGTGTTAATGGAACAAATTTTATTTATTTTTTATGTTATAATAATAGTAGTCCACACCTGTGGAATAACGGTTAGCGCGTCTGGCCGCGAAACCCCAAGTGCAAGTGCACAAATATGGCTGGTTTAGATGTATATAAGCTTAAACAACTTTGCAAAGTAAAATATTCACATCTTCGGAGTTTTGTTATGAAAATTGCTTCTATGTTTGGCCCAACCTTTATTTGTGAACAGTTTTTTTCTCAGTTGGCCACTGTAAAATCCAAATCAAGATCACGCATTTCAGACGAAAATTTATTCTATCAGCTCACAATTGCAATGTCTGACATAACACCCAATTTTGAAACACTTGCTGATTTACGTGACGAAGAAGAATAAACGGCCGGGACCAGCAAGTAGCTCCTGATTGGCTGACGTGTCCACCAACCAGAATGCGCCTGGCGGTCGGGACTGGGAATTAGCTCCTGATTGGCCCGCAGCGGGAAGCCCTACTTTTGCATAGCCTATATACCGGCTAGACGTGGTCCCACATCACTTCGTCCCTGAAGAAGATGGCAGAACTAGCCGTCGAAAGCTTGGAAGCTAATCTCCAACTCACCTGGCTGAGAACCCGAGAAGAGTTATTCTACATCAAACGCCGGGAAAGCCTCAAGTCATACAAGAATAAATGAATCCTTTCTTTTAAGGGCATGAGTCAATTGACGTACTGTAAATTGACAAAAACAACAAAGAACTACAGTAAGAAGTTTAAAAAATAGCCTAATTGTTGTTTTTCTGTTTCTTAGTAATCTGCTTGATATTTTGTCAAGAATCTATTTTTCCTTAGTTTCTTAATTTTATTTTCAAAGGATGCAAATTAGTGACTGATGACCTTTCAAAACAAATAGGTTCAGATTATGGCATTACTTTTTAACTGTTGTGGAATTGTACGTTTTATATCATTTTATAAGGGTTTTACAGTAATGGTTTAAAATAGAAATACAGTTATGTTTCAGGTTTTTGTAAAATAGTTTGTATTTGTTTTGGAAAATTTGTTTTTTCTTTCATTGTCATCATTCATAAAAATAACATTTGTAGAAAACTGTGTATCTTTTTGTCCTGCGTAATTACTTAACGTTCCGTGTTTGAATATTTCACGCGATCCACCGCTGAGTATTACGTTAACAGGTGATGCGTGTTGCAGCAATCAGAGTAGTACGGCGCATCTCTTTAAATGCCCATGTCTGCTCTAAGAAATGGAAGCAACCACAACAATCTAATTGAAGGCATCCGAACGAATCTACGGCTGGTGGAGAACGACAAATGGCTAGTGGACTTCGGATGGGTCAAGGCTCATGTGGGGAACTACGGTAATGAACTGGCAGATCGTCTAGCGAAGCAGGCAGAGAGTGACGTCGATCTACAGATCTGTTACAAGGTCCCGATAAGAGAAGAAAGGAACCAGTTGGCGGTCATATCCAAAGGAAAATGGGAAAGTGAATGGTCAACTACTTCCAAAGCTACTCTAACCAAAGCGTTCTTCCCTAGTGTCCAAAATAGATTGAAATTGAAGATAGAAGTAACTCCTAACTTGACGACACTGTTGACCGGACACGGAAGACTCAACGCGTATTTTCATCGATTTAAAATCAAGAATAGTGCGACATGTGTCTGTGGGGATGGGGATCAGACAGTGGATCAAATCATTTATGACTGCACGAAATTAGGAAAGGAAAGAGGAACACTAATCCAGTTTATACATAAATGTGATGGGAAGTGGCCTGTGGACAAGACAAAATTAGTGAAAAGTTATGTAAAATATTGTACAGGGACATCATTTTATTTTTACTTGCATTTTTATTGTACCTGCATTTCTGAATGTACTTCACTAATGTCCTTGCTCCCGTCAGACAAACAAACTTACGGCCGCTGTTGCATTCGAAGTCTTCAAGCAGTGAAGTAAACACTGCAGTGTATAGTGTGTTTCAGAAATATGGTTGCGTTTTCTATAGAAGAAAGAACCTATATTAATAATATCGTACTAATAATTATATTCAACGATAAATTCAATTTCAGAGAATATGCTTCAAAATGTTTTTAATAATATGCATAAAAGAATTGAAGCCTGCATTGTAATGAACGGCAACCATTTTCAGCAATTTATTTAAAAATTCAGATTAGCTTATTTTGAATTGAGGTGGCTAGAAGCAAAGGAATGCTAGTGAAATTTGTAATAACATGAGTTAAATGCATCCAGTGTAAGCTAAAGTATCTAAAATTTTAGTGGCAAAGGGATATTTTAATCGCATCACACATTAAAATTTAAATAAAAATTTCACCGATTTTACGAAAGCTTACATATTTAAACCCCATTTTCTCAAAAGTAACTTAAGTGCACTTACAGCCCTTTACTTATGACCCCCTCAATTTAAATGCACTCTCTATATTGTATGTTAACATCAATAATTAATATGCTAAGTAAAGTAGACATTACATAACGAACATAGCAGCCTGAAAAGTTGAGTTTTTGAAAAAAAAAATGTTACTACTCTACTGTATTTTGATAAATTCCGTAAAAGTGATAATCAAACTGAAAATCGTAGTATCGTATTTCCCTACAACACAAATGGATACACTACTTTTCTCTCCTCCTATACCTAGTAAACTGATTTGTTTACATATTGCACTAGTAACATCAAACTCCTGTAACGGAAGGGGGCAACAGAGTTTCCGAGTATAGCCAGGTTAATGTTAAAAATGTTGGTAAAAATAAAGTGATGTCCCTGTATAAAGTTTGCTAATAGTATAGACTTTGAACAACTACAATAGGCTGGCAAGTATATAAGGATAAGTTATTTGGGAAAATAAAGAGGTTAAAAGTCAGAATTAAGTGATAAGGGTCCAAAATAGGTTACTTATATTCTGCAAATAAGCTAGAATATTAGAGGATAAAATTTATTTGAAAATAGGCTCATCAAAAGATAATAAATATGTAAATACTGTAAATATTTAAATGCTAGAATGTGTAAATAGATTCTAGTACTTCATAAGTTAGGAATAGGAAAATAAGTTAGACTAAGAGGTAACAATATCTTGACAGTAGATGAACTACAATATTCCATACTTAACCTAAAATAGCAACATAACAATATATACACTCGGGAGGAAATTAAACGCAGAATAAATATGGGAAATGAGTGTTATTATTCGGTTTAGAAGATTTTGTCATCTAGTCTTCTGTCAAAAAATCTGAAAGTTAGAATTTATAAAACAGTTATATTACCGGTTGTTCTTTATGGTTGTGAAACTTGGACTCTCACTTTGAGAGAGGAACAGAGATTAAGGGTGTTTGAGAATGTGGTTCTTAGGAAAATATTTGGGGCTAAGAGGGATGAAGTTACAGGAGAATGGAGAAAGTTACACAACGCAGAGCTGCACGCATTGTATTCTTCACCTGACATAATTAGGAACATAAAATCCAGACGTTTGAGATGGGCAGGACACGTAGCACGTATGGGCGAATCCAGAAAGGCATATAGAGTGTTAGTTGGGAGGCCGGAGGGAAAAAGACATTTGGGGAGGCCGAGACGTAGGTGGGAAGATAATATTAAAATGGATTTGAGGGAGGTGGGATATGATGGTAGAGACTGGATTAATCTTGCTCAGGTTAGGGACCAATGGCGGGCTTATGTGAGGGCGGCAATGAACCTCCGGGTTCCTTAAAAGCCAGTAAGTAGTAAGAAAGTAATAATATATAATGTAAATCGATAATGTACTTGAAGGTAAACCTAGGTATGTAGTATTACTTCTCATTTGTAATGGAACATGCTGCTCAAAAAGGATACATACATGCATGCATACATACATACATACATACATGCTCCAATGTCACAGGCCTAGTCATAACATCACAGCATTCTTCCCTTTAGGAAGAAATCATCGAAGTAGCCGACTGATTGTGAGCGCAAGTAAGAAAATCGTACGACTATCATGTGAATCAGAAATTTTATATAAATCTCCAGCCCGAAGAGAACACGATCAGCCCGATAGGGGATGCTGCGCCCCAACGCGGGGGACGAGGGGTCCTAATGCCATAAAATACGTGCAATTAAATTGAACAAGTTCAGGTTGCAAGCGACGTCGATTGCCGTCTCATGGTGATAACAGAACTTTGAATATAACCGAGAGAGCTATAAATTCGCTCCCCCCCCACCCAACTCCAACATTTAAATAGAATGAACTCAGGGATTAATTTTCTCCCGATTCTGTAATGAGCCAGACTTCATTTGAATTAGTTTCCGGAAGAGCGCGACAAACGGCAGTAAAAAGCAAACAAGTGCATCCCCATCGAAATTGAAGTATGAATGATCGCTAATTGGAGCAGGGAATTCTTCAAGCATTCACGTAGCTTCCGCTTACAAGGAATTATAAGGTTCGTCACAGTCCATACACTAAGACCGCCACTGTGTTCTACTCAGATTCACAGAACGTCTCTGGACAGGTCTACTCCACTTCAGTAGGCCTACTAGTTCATATATCCTCTATCACAAACATTTTCTTCTTCCACTGAAATCTTTATTTCGATTTATACAGGGTGTAAGGGATATATTTGCAAATAGTCTGATATTTATTTAAGAAAAATGCAATGTAAAACAACGCTGTATTTACTTTTCACCTTGCTGTAATAGTTTTTCCATAAATGAAGGGCTCGGGTGTAAAACAAGGTAACTGGCATTTTGGTCAAAAATGAGATATGTAGCGTATAATATAGTATCTTACATTCTGCGTCTATGAAACGCATTTCAATTTAGACTATACGCACTTCTTTCGATCACATGTGAACTACTCCAGAATAAACACTTTCTCAGTCAGTTAAGCGACATTAACCTTACTGGAAGCTCATTCATTTGATATAATAATAATAATAATAATAATAATAATAATAATAATAATAATAATAATAATAATACTTACTTCTTGGTTTTTAAGGAACCCGGAGGTTCATTGCCGCCCTCACATAAGCCCGCCAATGGTCCCTATCCTGAGCAAGATTAATCCAGTCTCTACCATCATATCCCACCTCCCTCAAATCCATTTTAATATAATCTTCCCATCTACGTCTCGGCCTCCCCAAAGGTCTTTTTCCCTCCGGCCTCCCAACTAATATTCTACATGCATTTCTGGATTCGCCCATACGTACTACATGCCCTGCCCATGTCAAACGTCTGGATTTAATGTTCCTAATTATGTCAGGTGAAGAATACAATGCGTTCAGTTCTGTGTTGTGTAACTTTCTCCATTTTCCTGTAACTTCATCCCTCTTAGCCCCAGATATTTTCCTAAGAACTCTATTCTCTAACACCCTTAACCTATTTTCCTCTCTCAAAGTGAGAGTCCAAGTTTCACAACCATAAAGAACAACTGGTAATATAACTGTTTTATAAATTCTAATTTTCAGATTTTTTGACAACAGACTAGATGATAAAAGCTTCTCAACCGAATAATTGCAGGCATTTCCCATATTTATTCTGTGTTTAATTTCCTCCCGAGCATCATTTATATGTCCTACTGTTGCTCCCACGTATTTGAATTTTTCCACCTCTTCAAAGGATAAATTTCCAATTTTTATATTTCCATTTCATATAATATTCGCGTCACGAGACATAATCATATACTTTGTCTTTTCGGGATTTACTTCGAAACCTATTTCTTTACGAGCTTCAAGTAAAATTCTCGTATTTCCTCTAATCGTTTGTGGATTTTCTCCTAACATTTTCACGTCAATAATAATAATAATAATAATAATAATAATAATAATAATAATAATACTTTGTTTTTCTGGCAGAGTTAAGGCCAGGAGGTCTTTTCTTCCACCCAATCAGAGGATAAAAATGAAATACATGATAATATAGTGTTAACACAAAAGAAAGTTATAGGTATACCTAGGACAAAATCGAAACAGAAAAATATGCTTAAGCCAGAGGATTATCGAACTTAAATATTTACTTGAAAGACATGACAAATTAAATTATATGATTCCTTTATAAACTAGTTACAATTGTGAAATATAATATATACCCCCGAACACTGTGCGTTCTAAAATAAGATGTTTTACTTTGGACTTGAAAGCGTTTAAGGTCGAGGAGCCCCTAGCATCTGTGGGTAATGAATTCCATGAAAGGATAATGTCTACTGTAAAAGACGAAGAATACGCGGATGTTCTGCGGAGAGGGACTGACAATAGAGTGTCGTTTTGTGACCGAATATACAGATTATGATATGTGGATAGATTATGGAATCGTGATGCAAGGTATTCAGGGGTTGAGGTATGAAAAATCTAATAGAGAAGAAAAAGGCAATACAAATTTCGTCTCCCAGCCAGACGGAGCCTAGACATTTCATTGAAAGTTGGTGAGATATGATCACAGAGACTGATATGACATATAAACCTAACACAGGCATTATGGACACGCTGTAATTTTTGGGTCATAGCTGAGACCACTTAAAAGTAGTCGCAGTAGTCGAAGTGTGGCATGGTAAGTGTCTGTGCTAAGATTTATATTAATTTGTAAGGAAGAAAGTTTTTATTCATCGAAGTGTGTGCAGTATAGAATAGTAATATGCGTTACAAGAGCGGTATGTTGAAGTTTTCATGTTCGAGGAAAAGTTTGAAAAAGCGAAACGTAGTTGAGCTTTTTTAATTTCCGAGAATTGAAAGAAAACATACCGCTCGTGTATCGTACATTATTTTGTGCGAAGATCGTTTATTACATACCTGAAAGAGGAATTTCTAATTAATTGCAATGATATCTCCACCTTGGTTTCTATTCAATGACGGCAATTTTGGAAAACAAAAATATCTATCTTCAACATTGTTGCTTTAAAATGTTTTCTGTGTTTACTACACTCCAGCAGGCCGTGATATACGTCTGTCTTTTCTTACCTCCAGTCTATGATGAGTCTGGAATCTTGTTGATTTTTTCATGGCTTCCTTAATGTTACTTGCATCACGAATGCAGTAACTTTAGTGGAGTTGTAGAGTTTACTTAACAATTTAAAAACAATAATTAACAGTGCAATTTAGGTGAAATTGCAGTGGTAAGTTTCCAATTTATAATTATTACTATATTGAACGTCTCTAAAAATAATATGTTAAAAGCCTAAAGCAGTAAAATCAATATGTCACTTAAGCGGTAAGAAGAGGGAAATTGTTGTGTGTTAGGTTGGGAATACTGAATGTGGAATTTTAGACTTTCCGCGGATTGCTTTTGTGCGGAAACCAAGCAAATACGCACGATCTCGCACAAAATATTCTTTTACATACATGTTTAGTCTGTGTAGTCCAGTTTAAGTGTTAAGGCTGGGTCACAATAAATCGGGAACGGAAACGACAACGAGAACGAGAACGGAAACATTGTTAAAATAAATGTATTTAAATGTGAGCATTCACAATTAACTATTGTGAACGCTCGCATTTAAATACATTTATTCTAACATTATTTACGTTCTCGTTCTCGTTGCCGTTTCCGCTCCCGATTTATTGTGAACCAGCCTTCAGTCCTAATATGGGCACCCAGATTTTTCATACTTGCACTAAACGAGATTTCAGTGTTGTAGGTAATAGAAGAAAGCTGAATTAGCCGATATTCATTTAGCGTACGGAACATCAAGACAATCTGCTAATGTAGAGAAGGAGCTCTATTGGCTACGACCTCCAAACGAGACTAATGTTTGTTGCTGTGTTGTAAAGACTCTGGGATACAGATCTTTTCGTCCTCGGATCGAGGATCGAGGACCACATCTTAACGTTGTTCCCTTTCGTAATGCGACAGAACTTAAAAATGTTTATGGAAAGTTTTAACTTATGTTGACAATTGAGAGATTATTTTATTTGGTATGCTTTCTTTATCTCAGTAACAATTTTTAAATGCGAATTTATTTTAGTTCTTACAAGCAAACATTCTGATGAAGACAGATAAATAGGTTACATTTTTTTTCTTTCACCATGTTAATAATGTTAAAAGAAGTTCTTATACAAATTTTGGCCACTCGACCGCAATTAAAAAAATAAGTTTTCTAGAGGCCGTTAACAGAAAGAAAACACAATTTCATTAGAAAATTTTTTATTTTATTTTATTTGGTTATTTTACGACGCTGTATCAACATCTAGGTTATTTAGCGTCTGAATGAAATAAAGGTGATAATGCCGGTGAAATCAGTCCGGGGTCCAGCACCGAAAGTTACCCAGCATTTGCTCGTATTGGGTTGAGGAAGAACTCCGGAAAAAACCTCAACCAGGTAACTTGCCCCGACCAGGATTCGAACCCGGGCCACCTGGTTTCGCGGCCAGACGCGCTGACCGTTACTCCACAGGTGTGGACTAGAAAAATTTATTGAAACAAACACAGTAATTGTTGAGCTATTTTTCAACATATTCCCCACCGGAATTGAGACATTTGTCATATCATGGGACCGACAGAGAGATGCAGACGGCTGTCAAACGCTGGTTCCGATCCCAGGCGGCTGACTTCTACGACACAGGGGTACAAAAATTAATCCCACGGTATGAAAAACGTCTCAATTCCAGTGGGAGATATGTTGACAAATAGCGCAACAATTTCTGTATCTGTTTCAATAAATCTTTCCGTGCAATTGCGCTTTTTGTGTAAACGGCTGCAGGGAAAATCACTTTCTGGACGGCCTCGTAATTGCGGCCGAGTGGCTACCTGAAGACTCATTCGTCTATTTTCATCAGTAATTACTTACCTATAGGTCTAATGAATTTAGGCAATTTATGTAAAAAATACTTAACAGTGGTTTATGGAACAATTTTACATAGGAGGATAATTCATATTCAGCATGTTTTACATAACAATTTTAACATTTTAAACTAACAGCAATATTAATATATAGTGCTATTTAAATGCAACACTGCTTTTAACCCATGCATTCGCTTTCGATCGTTCTAGGTATAGTCCGGGTCAGCTTACTTCATACCCTAAGGGTGAAACCTAACCATTTCTCCCCCCCCCCCCCATTACTACATATGCTAGTGGATTGTGGTAATTTTCTAGTTTGCAGGTTGAATTTTCTTTTGTCAACTTCGTTTCGAATTTCGATACTAACAAATACTACAAATGATAGTGATTTTGTGACTGGTATGTTGGCAGCTGAGTCAAGTATCGACAATATTTGTCGGTACTGGAGTTCCATGAAATTAAAATTGTACTAGATTTCTGAACCGGTTACTGGAAGCTAGTCAAATTTAAACATACTAATAATTAATTAATATCAGTATTAATATTAATACATAATAGTTATTTTATGTGTTGGGTTGTGGTTATAATTCAAGACTATAGTCAGGTAAGTTTTCGGAGTTAGTACTAATAATTTCATGTGGTCAAACAAAATACATTTTTTGGTTAGGTCTCGTGAGTCAATTGTTTAGTCAAGCCAATGAATTTCATACTGCCAGACAAAATACTTGACATGTTGATCCCTTTCCCGTATAGTTTACCTACGAAAATATATTACAAATTATTGAATTATTTAGAATAACCTTTCAACATAAAGTACGATAACTAAATATGTCATTTAACACGTAGGATCATGTGATATCTGGTAACAGTTGGCAACACTGACAAGACGGCGATATTTGCTGTTTAGGAACTGTTCTTATGTGATCCTCATTATATATTGTGTGACGGTCTTACTAATAAAAACTCTATATACAGACGTTTAACTGTCTTATACTTATACAATGAGTAGCTCGTTTATACGTCGTGTGTAAATTCCTTACTATAGTTCCGTCGCTCTAATTTCCGGCAGCCAATCGCGTTGCAGGTCGGCTACATTTAAACGTGTGTGTCTTGTGATTCGCTTATGAAGACGTTCTTCATTTCTTAAGGCTCAGTAAATACTTAATATAATCGCCCGCCATTTTGGCTCTTTCGTTGGCGTTCATAGAAAGCACAGAAGACGTTATTTGCCGCTCAATTATTTGCTGAATTACAGTGCGTTTGATTTATTATCATAGGAGCCACGACATGATAATGTTTAACAGTGTGGCAAATAGATTCCTCGTATGGTAGCTCGGCAACGAAAGAACAAAAATGGCGAACGATACTACCTACCTAGACATTATAGAGCCTTCACTTCCTAAGACGTAAGCAAAGAGGAGGGGTCATGCCGGGAATAACAGCGTCGATACTATAATAATCACTACATAAGTCGTGTATAACAGTATAACTGTTACACAGCTACGTCATAGTTTCGTCATTACTTCGTTACGAAAGGCAATAGAATATCTGAGTTTCTCTATTTCATCCGGTAGAGCGCTCTAGTGTGGCATGTCAAGTATCGATAGTACAACTGGCTCTAATCGATTACCACACTATATTTTGGTCAAAGAGTACAAGCTACAGCAATATTATTCTAATTATTCTGTGCCCTTTGGTTTGTTCCTCTGTGGTTACAACGCAACCATCATCATAAAATGACAGTCGATACGAACAGCTGTTAGAGGGGCAGCCATTTTTTTCTCTATATTCAACGCTTAAACAAGGGGTTTCGTGTATATAACTACTGCAAAGCAATTCCATTGTGTAGTTACAGCTTGTTTATGCATCCATCGCTTATGCATGGTATATTAGTAAAGTTTTCTGTCTCAAGTCTGCACAAGTCTCGTATAAAAACTATACACGGTTTATTAGTAAGACTGTGAGAGTATTTCGCAAACCCCTTGTACTGCAGGTACCGTCCTGATTTTGCGAACAGATTGTGGAAACTCCTCCTCCGTTCTTTCTCCTGCTCAAGATGTTTTGGTGTCTCTGTTCCAGCAGTGATAGATACTATGTAATTCCGTCTCGGCTAAAGCTTCTAAACTTCTTCTTTTTCTCCTTTATATCCTTTCTACTATACCTAAACATCTCCGATATGAAGGTACGTCTTTCTTCCTTAGAAGGAATGTGAGCTTATAATCATACCTACATGGTATCTAGGGCTGGCGGTTTCCTATTTAAGCCATACCCACAAAGCCAGGTACTCTGGGTATTTTTGTTATGTTTTCCTCGTAACTAAAGAGGGATGCAAGATGCTAACATAAACGAAAATATGGGGAATGTGTGCTGTCACCGCATTTCTAACAGTCGGGCTTGTTCCAACTGGGTGTATAAAAGTATTTATGCTCGACCATGCCGAAATGTAGTAATTATACACCTGGTAGCAGACCTTTAATGCATGTCATTAAAGTACACCCACTCATTAAAGGTCAGGTCTTTCAGCCAATGACGACTCAGGTTACAACTGTTCAGCCAATGACAGGTCAGCTTTCTACCGTTATAAAACCGCAAGTATCGATTATTCTCGGATATGCAATCGAAAGAGAATTAGCGAAATGTCACGGAGGCTGGAAATCCAATACTGTCGCAGAAGGTTATGTTCTGTTACTATAATAATTAGCGTTAACTGTAAATAATATTCAAATAAATTCAATTTGTCATCTCGTTTTTCAATGTCTAATTTCATTTCAATGTTATCTCTGTAGGTTCTTATGGCCTAGCAAGGTCAATGTGGACATCTGTTCCTCGGAAAAAATCAATACTTTCGCGTCTGCGCACATCTCACAACATACGGAACATTGCTAAAAAATTAATAATATCAAGTTAGAAATATGGTCGAGCATAAAAAGTCGTATGAAACTAGCCTATAAATGGTAATTAAGAAGCTCGTATGAAAATTATGAAACTCGCTTGCGCTCGTTTCATAAATATCCATACTCACTTCTTAATTACCTTCATTATAGGCTCGTTGCATAATGTACTATTATATTATACCCCATCTTACCCACGGCCTCACACAAAATCTCGGCTCATTCAACAATTATTCACCGACATCACTTATAAATATGCCTTGAAGAATATAAGATTTGGTCCCTTTCGTTATTACTAGACATCGGATCTATATGAGCTATTCCATCTCAAATCGACCGAAATATAGAGAAAATTGGCCGTACAATTTCTAAATACAATAAAACTTTTTTTGTACGTAGATAATTGTGATACAATGCTTTGTGCAAAGTTCGAGGCATCAGAACGTCATAGTGTTCAAATTAAAACATCACATATTCATTTTGTATGAGGTCTCGCCCACCTCATTGAACACTACACGGCTACTATGAAGTAGTCAATATGTATTATTACTATTTAATATGAGAAATATTTAAATTTATCGTATTTTCATAAAATTAGCAACTTTAAACTGTTGTAGCTCCGAAACCCTCTCACCCAATGATTAAAATCATGGTTTATTTTGATACTGAGAAATTAAAGTTTATATTGACATATAAACAGATTTTCTCATTTTTTATGGAAATGGAGAAATTTAGATTTTTCCTCATTAAGACGCCTTTGCCTAGGAAAAACTATTTTAAAAATATATAGTTAGATTCCGCATTGAAAGTACAAATAAACACATATTTTTTACTGATGGTATGTTGATAAGAAAGTATTGAACATATCAAATATATAGTACGCGCGTGAACTAACCAGCTGACTGTGAGACGGGAGCTAGCCGAGACAAGCAAGGCCAGGAGACAAACACATGATGTTTCGTCTAGTAGCTCATAGCTGGGCTAGCTTTATCACAAGTTTTCATAAACACAGAAGTAAAATGACGCCCAACGCTCGCTTATCTTCAGCTGTCGGCCAGTGCGTGCGGTACTGCGCCGTTCAAGTCCAGGCGTGTGAAAATAATCCATTTAATACCCTCGAAACTTATTGCCATACCACTAAGCAAACAATGCCGAATCCCTCTTAATAATGCATGGTTTTTTCTCAATAATTTTTTTACATTTTTACAAACTGACAAAAAGCCTAAAAGTAAGTAAAATCAGATTATCTGTCTCTCTATGTACAATAAAAATAAGGGTTACTTCTTAACATAACCTACCAAATGTCATCTTCAAAATGAGCTCCCGTTCAATGTTCTGCAGTAAATGGTTCCAGAGTTCTGAGCGCTGAAAAAGGCTTGTTTTTATAAAATACGCTAAATTTGGCGCTCAACAATACGAAAACCATTTGACTTTCGATAGTATATTTTTGAAAATGCACTCTCCTCAGCATCTTGTATAAATAGGGAAAAAATTAGAGTATAAAAAATGCGACTATTTTACTGATCGATTTCATATGGAATAGGCCATATGCAAATGCATGTTTAGTTTGTTTTTACTTGTGATATGGAATTAACTTTTGCGATATGTTTCATGATCTTCTGCTGTTTTTGTATGTGAAGTTTTATAGTGCATTTAATTGCAGATTTCCGATGTTGCTGTATATTTAATCATTGTTCCATGGATCGACCAAATAATACACGTATTTTTTTATTTTAAAATTAATATTTAAACACATTAGTGAGAAGATGGAGGCACTCGTAAGCAGCCTCTTCGAGTGCTACAGATGTATACTCGATTCCACAGCATGAGAGTGAAAAAAATACTGAATAATCTGAAATCAAACTTAAGAGGGTATGTACACCTTTCGCTAGTATAAATTTAGTAAAATTCAAAATTTATTTATACATTTCTCGAATAAATTTGGTGCTGAAGTGCAGTATAGCAATTAGACAATACTTTCAGATTAATAAACAATTTTAGAATAAAAATATTACTTACTTACTTACAAATGGCTTTTAAGGAACCCGAAGGTTCATTGCCGCCCTCACATAAGCCCGCCATCGGTCCCTGTCCTGTGCAAGATTAATCCAGTCTCTATCATCACACCCCACCTCCCTCAAATCCATTTTAATATTATCCTCCCATCTACGTCTCGGCCTCCCTAAAGGTCTTTTTCCCTCCGGTCTCCCAACTAACACTCTATATGCATTTCTGGATTCGCCCATACGTGCTACATGCCCTGCCCATCTCAAACGTCTGGATTTTAAATTCTTAATTATGTCAGGTGAAGAATACAATGCGTGCAGTTCTGTGTTGTGTAACTTTCTCCATTCTCCTGTAACTTCATCCCGCTTAGCCCCAAATATTTTCCTAAGCACCTTATTCTCAAACATCCTTAACCTATGTTCCTCTCTCAGAGTGAGAGTCCAAGTTTCACAACCATACAGAAGAACCGGTAATATAACTGTTTTATAGAATAAAAATATTATTAAGGATAATTATATTTTTAATTTTGAGGGGTGCAATTTGCGGAAATAAAATTGATTTCCCTCATATCTTGTAAAATGTTGAATATTTTTAATGCTTTCTTCTCAATTTATTTATGATTAGTAAGGATCGGAAAAAGTAGCTGTATCAGGATAGCGCTTTGACTTTCATCTGACTAAGTAAACACTACCTTCTTCCACTAGCTAAACTCTACCTCATGGGACGAGCATTCCTCAATCTCTAACTTAGTAGTGTCAGAGTTGTAAGCTTCAAAACCGGTTGTGGAGCTAGAGAGTGCAGTCGGATCGTGAACTTGCTTGTGTCTGTGGAAACGCCGGAGCACGCAACGAGTCATAGTGGAGCGCTCCGCTCCGTTTAGTCTCAGTCTGACAACGCTGCTCTAACTAAAACATTAGTGAATGGACACTACAGACGAGAGGAACTGAATATACGTCGTCATTACTGTCGGCTGGTTCACACGCGACAACTACTTACTATTCGTAAATGAAACGCATGGACCAAGGATGGCTATCCTGATACAGCTACTTTATCCGAAGCTTAATGATGAGTGTGTTAACAAACCATGCCTTTAGCACCGTTTTATCATTTCAAGTTATTCTTCCGTTAACGATTTTTATGTACGAAAAAGACTTTTACAATTCATGGAAAAAATTCAAAAAGAGATATTCGTAATTTATATATATATATATATATATATATATATATATATATATATATATATATATATATATATATATCCTTTAATTTTTTAACTTTGTTCTAGAGTATACCATTAGGAAAGTCCAGGATAATAGAGAGGGTTTGGAATTGAACGGGTTACATCAGATGCTTGTCTATGCGGATGACGTGAATATGTTAGGAGAAAATCCACAAATGATGAGGGAAAATACGGGAATTTTATTTGAAGCAAGTAAAGAAACAGGTTCGGAAGTAACTCCCGAAAAGACAAAGTATATCATTATGTCTCGTGACGAGAATATTGTACGAAATGGAAATATAAAAATTGGAAATTTCTCCTTTGAAGAGGTGGAAAATTCAAATACCTGGGAGCAACAGTAACAAATACAAATGATACTCGGGAGGAAATTAAACGCAGAATAAATATGGGAAATGCCTGTTATTATTCGGCTGAGAAGCTTTTATCATCCAGTCTGTTGTCATGAAATCTGAAAGTTAGAATTTATAAAACAGTTATATTACCAGTTGTTCTTTATGGTTGTGAAACTTGGATTCTCACTTTGAGAGAGGAACATAGGTTAAGGGTGTTTGAGAATAAGGTGCTCAGGAAAATATTTGGAACTAAGAGGAATGAGGTTACAGGAGAATGGAGAAAGTTACACAACACAGAACTGCACACATTGTATTCTTCACCTGACATAATTAGGAACATTAAATCCAGACGTTTGAGATGGGCAGGGCATGTAGCACGTATGGGCGAATCCAGAAATGCATATAGAGTGTTAGTTGGGAGGCCGGAGGGAAAAAGACCTTTGGGGAGACCGAGACGTAGATGGGAAGATAATATTAAAATGGATTTGAGGGAGGTGGGATATGATGTTAGAGACTGGATTAATCTTGCTCAGGATAGGGACCAATGGCGGGCTTATGTGAGGGCGGCAATGAACCTCCGGGTTCCTTAAAGGAAGTAAGTAGGTAAGTAAGTAAGTAAGTAAGTAGGTAGGTAAGTAAGTAAGTAAGTAAGTAGGTAGGTAGGTAAGTAAGTAAGTAAGTAATTGAGTCAGTATATTGAACTGATAAAGGTAGAATTTCTTAACGGACTTATTATAAATGAAATAGAGAAGAAAGCATTAAAAAACATAAAAGCCACTGTACAGACATCAGATAAACCAATTTTCCGTGCTTAGCAGTAAAAGTTTTCTGAATTCTAAAAATTATTCATTAATCTAGAAGTATTGTCTAATCACTATACCATATTTCAGCTCAAAATTAATTCAGGTTAATACGTATAAATTAAATTTTGAATGTTAATAAATTTATACCAGCGAAAGGTGTGTATAAGACCTTAAAAGATTAAGTTAAAATAATTCAGGATCATCTACCACCTCGATGACGTGGTGCATTGTCAGCGTATCTGTGGATAGAAAGTTTTGTATGGATTATTTTTCTTCAAAATTCTGGGCAAACTCTGCACCCAGTTTGGGAATGAAGTTGCTCTTGGCAATTTGAACATCTGGAGGGAGCGAGCAGATCAATATCATTCACTTTGAGCCACTAGATAGCACCATCTGTCCCAGCCAGAAGGGTTTTTGGTTGTAGTAATGTGAATATGTCGGTTCCTGCATGTTCGAAGAGCAAAACCTCCTGAAATCCATCAATGTGCAGCATGACAATGTCGACACTGTCAGACAGAGTTGGTGTAGTTACAAGTATCGGTCAGCACATTAATACGGTATGGGGAGACTTGTTAAACATCCTCAGATTGTGCGATGCAGAAGAGAAATATATTCCTAGCTTTATTATTATTATTATTATTATTATTATTATTATTATTATACAAAAAACGTGAGATAGATAGGTAGGTAGGTAGATAGATAGATAGATAGATAGATAGACAGACAGATAGACAGACAGACAGACAGACAGACAGACAGACAGACAGAGAGACAGATAGATAGATAGATAGATAGATAGATAGATAGATAGATAGATAGATAGATAGATAGATAGACAGATAGATAGATAGATAGATAGATAGATAGATAGATAGATAGATAGATAGATAGATAGATAGATAGAACAACATTTATTGTCGAAGGCATAATATATGCATGGACATTTTTTATATTTTTTTATTGGGTTATTTTACGACGCTGTATCAACATCTAGGTTATTTAGCGTCTGAATGATATGAAGGTGATAATGCCGGTGAAATGAGCCCGGGGTCCAGCACCTAAAGTTACCCAGCATTTGCTCGTATTGGGTTGAGGAAAAACCCCGGTGAAAACCTCAACCAGATAACTTGCCCCGACCGGGAATCGAACCCGGGCCACCTGGTTTCGCAACCAGACGGGCTGACCGTTACTCCACAGGTGTGGACTGCATGGACATGGTCAAATATATACATTACAATGAATTTAAAATATGTCAATTATAAAATACATTATTCATTTCATTTCTAGGGCCCATGCGTGTATCCTCTAGTCACTAGATACTAGATACTATGTATGAAAAAACATTAATTTTTAGCAGAAAACAGAAAAAAAAACTTATTCTGTCACATCTTTTCAATTTATCATCCACTTTAAACAGTTTTTGTCTTCAAAACGATGACAAACTTAATTTGGACTAGATATAATGTATATATAAGATCTTCGGAGATAAACTCCACATATCTTGGGATGAATTGGGTAAGAAAGATCAGATAGACAAACAAACATAAATATACAGATATTCAGATATAGACAGACATACAAACATACAGGCATAGAGATATGCAGAGAGAGACAGAAAGGCAGACCTGCAGGCATGCAGGCATAGCCTATTTACATACAGATATACAAACAAACAGACGTATCCTAGAAAGGTTAGGAACAGTTGGATATTATATAATATCAGATAGATACACAGATTATGATTATGTCTCGTGATCAGAACATAGTACGAAATGGAAATATAAAAATTGGAAATTTATCCTTTGAAAAGAGGAAAAATTCAAGTACCGTTGAGCAACAGTAACAAATATATATGGCACTCGAGATGAAATTAAACGCAGAATAAATATGGGAAATGCCTGCTATTATTCGGCTGAGAAGCTTTATCATCCAGTCTGCTCTCGAAAAATCTGAAAGTTAGAATTGATAAAACAGTTATATTACCGGTTTTTCTGTGCGGTTGTGAAACTTGGACTCTCAGTCCGAGCGAGAAACAGAGGTTAAGGGTGTTCGAGAATAAGGTGATTAGGAAAATATTTGGAGCTAAAGAGGATGAAGTTACAGGGGAATGGAGAAAGTTACACAACGCAGAACTGCACGCATTGTATACTTCACCTAAAGTAATAAAGTAGAAACATTAAATCCAGATGTTTGAGATGGGTAGGACATGTAGCACTTATGGATGAGTCCAGAAATGCGTGTAGAGTGTTAGTTGGAAGACCTGAGTAGAAAAGACCTTTGGGCAGGCTTAGATGTAGATGGGAAGATAATATTAAAATATATTTGAAAGAGGTGGGATATGATGTTTGGGAACTGGATTAATCTTGCTCGGGATAGGGACTGATGGCGGTCTTATGTAATGGAGGCAATGGACCTATGGTAGGTATGCTCATTCTCTGACTCCCGATTACGTTCTGTAATCACAACCTTCGAATGTAGAGCGTGCTGTTCCCCGTTCGAAGCTCGACGGATGGCTGCAGAAGGCAGTTCAAGTGCTTAGTAACGTACGAACACTGCGGGACAATGACAGTCAAAACCTTCTGTAAGTAAACGATCATTCCGTACAGTGTGGGAGGAAGACTATTTTTGTTGTACGTTCGGTGAAAACGGAAAGTGATTACTATGTTGTAAGGTACTGTCAGGAATACTACTGAGCAACATAAAACTACATTATAGGCTCTGCTACCCTGAACATGCCGAAGTGACAGAAAAGCTGTTTTCTGTAATATAGCCTATTTTCATATACCAACGTTATTATTATTATTATTATTATACCTATTATTATTATTATTATTAGATCTATTATTATTATTATTAGATCTATTATTATTATTATTATTGTTATTGTGGTGTTTTTATTCCAGCAGAAATAGATATTTTGATAAAATAATTTTTCAGCGGTTCAACGTGCGTAGTGCTTCAAGAATTGAAAGCACTTCATGGAAGGCCAAACATTGAAGAGAGTCGAACAATTCAGAGTCTATGTTTTGGAGCAAGTTAGCCTATGTAGTATGTTGGGAATTAGCTAAGGCACTAAAACCCTTCACGGATGGTGAACTTGTAGAGAGATGTATGGTGCCTAAACAAAATATAGTTAATTATGTCTCTGTACTGCAACAGTTCAAATGTGAATTCACGGAACATACATTTAGTGATTTTAGACGTATGGAAAGTGATATTAATCTTTTTGTTAATCTTTTCATAAATTTAGTACAATCCGTGAGAGTGCAGTTCCAGGACGAGTTAATTGATCTACAAAGTAACGTAAAATTCAGAACTAAATGCAGAGAATATGACTTGACAAGCATAGAATTATTTAAAAAAATGAACAAAACTAAATGTTACAAGATGAGCTTATTCGTCGCCACTATGTTAGCTACCTTCGCCTCGACATATGTGTGCGAACAATTATTTTTGAGAATGAAGGTGTCCCGATTAACAGATTAGCATCTTTAGCGCATTGCAGTAAATTCGTTGGAAATAGATTCCCAATTACTTGCAGGAAAGAATGCAGAAGCTGAATAGACCGCAAAGTAGACTATATGGTGGAATATGAAAATGATATTATCTATGATATTATATCATAACTTAGGGATATTAAATATAATAAATAATATAATAAATAACTGAATATTGCAGTGCATACTCTTTCCTTTTTCAAATTCAGTTTATTATCCGTATTTGTAAGAGTGTAAGAACTATGCTACGGGCGGTGCTGCAATGTAGTTGCGGAGCCCAGTCCGTACGCTGTGTGTGTTATGCAGTGCAGCATCATCCGTGTAATCGGGGCTTTTACAATTTTGAGCATACCTAACCTACGGGATCCTTAAAAGTCATTTGTAAGTAAGATAGGCCTACATAGATTAATTTTAGATAGTTTAGAGATATTCATTTGAGACAGATTAGACATAGATTGATTTGGGATAGATTAGAGATATAAATTTAAACTATGTAGTTATTTTTTGGAATTTTCGTATACTTGATGCACTCCAGAAGAACAATAGTTTTACAGCAATAAGATAGATAGAAATCTGCGAACTTTAAATGGGTTCTATATCTGTTTTATTAGGGATTTGTTTATGTTCCTCCTGTGGCAATAGCTGTATAGAAGAGGATGTTGAGGCGATACGAATTCCATCTTGCCTTAGCCACTAATTTGTTGCGTCATGGAAGAAAAGAACCGTTACTATGGAGGAGCGTCGGCATCTGCAGGAAGGTTATTAAGCTCGATGGAGATTTTATTGGCTTGTTTACGAGATAGGCAATCATGACCACCGAACTGGTAGTTAATTTTATTGCTCGTGTTATAGCTTATAAATTTAATTAAGTGGAGGTGGCTCAGTGGACAAAGCACTGGCTCATGATACAACAAGTACTGCATCTTGCTACAAGTATGTTCTCGCGACAGTCTGTCAATTGCATTTGTTTTACGACGACATCGCGGAAAGATTATCATTATCATTATTATTATTATTATTATTATTATTATTATTATTATTATTATTAATCTTGATTACACAACTTTTAACTTAACGTATATGACATACTAATACTATACAAAGAAAACAAAATACACCCAAAACTACACTACACGTTACAAATTGAAAACAACGAATCCATAAATTTTTGTGCGAGATCGTGCGTATTTGCTTGTTTTCCGCACAGAACCAATACGTGGTAAGTGTGAAATACCACATTCAGTATTCCCAACGTAACACACATAACAATTTCCCTCTTCTTACCGCTTAGCGCGATATTCATTTTACTGCTTTAGGCTTTTAACATATTATTTTTAGAGACGTTTAACATAGTAATAATTATAAATTGGAAACTTACCACTGCAATTTCACCTAAATTGCAATGTTAATTATTGTTTTTAAATATTTGCAAAAATTAAGTAAAGTCTACTACTCCACGAAACTTATTGCATTCCTGATACAAGTAACATTAAGGAAGCCGTGAAAAAATCAACGAGATTCCAGATGTCGATGTTATTACTGCAATATGTTATATAAATAATATTGTTAAAATATTAAAATGAAAGATAAATCATTACATAACCTTACCGTTTGTTTTAAGTTCGCATTTATAGACTGGGGGAAAAAAAAGACAGACGTATATCACGGCCTGCTGGAGTATAGTAAACACAGAAAACATTTTATAGCAACAATGTTGAAGAAAGATATTTTGGTTTTCCGAAGTTGCCGTCATTAAACAGAAACCAACATGGAGATTTCATTGCAACTAATTAGAAATTCGTCTTTCAGGTATGTAATAAACGATCTTCGCACAAAATAATGTACGATACACGAGCTGTATGTTTGTTTTCATGTTCTCGGAAATTAAAAAAGCTCAACTACGTTTCGCTTTTTCAATCTTTTCCTCGACCATGAAAACGTCAACATACCGCTCTTGTAACGTATATTACTATTCTAGACATCAAAATAACAGAAATCGACAACAAACACACATTCAAAGTCTACAGAAAACCCACAACAACAACAAAACACATACACAACACATCCAAGCACCCAACACGACACAAACAAGCTGCATTCCGAACAATGGAACACAGACTACTCAACATACCAATGAACCAACAGGATTACAAAGAAGAGCTAAACACAATCAAATACATAGCAAAAGAAAACGGATACAACCCCAACATAGTGGACAACATAACACGAAAGACAAAACATAATCACAAAAAACATAAGAATACAACACAAACACAAAAAACACATCACACTAATATACGAAAACAAAAACACACACAAGATTGCAACCTCATTCAAGAAATTAAACTACAACATCGCATACAGAACAAATAATACTCTACAAAAATATGTCAACACACAAACAACACAAACAAACAAATACAACCACACAGGCGTATACAAACTCAAATGTAACACCTGCAACAACTTCTACATAGGACAGACAGGCAAATAATTTCAAACATGTTACAAAGAACACATCACAGCCATAACAAAATTACAAAACACGTCCACATATGCAGAACACATCACAAATGCTAACCACACCTACAGAGACATCAACACAGATATGGAAATTCTACACATCCAACCAAAAAGCTAGAAGCTAAACACACTAGAACAATATGAAATATACCGTACAGACACACAAAAACACACCCAAATGAAATTCTCAACACACAACTCTATTTCAGAACACACACACACACTTTGACTCTACATTACACTACACAAACACACCCCCACAGGAAACAAAACAAAGGGCGCCAAGATCAGCAACAACCAGTTCTGAAGGAGGCCAATAACAGGCCCAAACATGTTAACCAGGTACGGTAAAATCTAACACGAGAAACGCATATAATACATAGGCCTATTCCGAAGTGAAATACTGTTAAATGTTTTGTAATCAAGATGGATAATAATAATAATAATAATAATAATAATAATAATAATAATAATAATAATAATAATAATAATCTTTCCTCGGTGTCGTTGTAAAACAAATGCAATTGACAGATTGTCGTGGGAACATATATATTATTGTTATTGTTATTATTATTGTTATTCAGCAAAACGACAAGACTATTTGATTTCTGTGCCTAAGTTTCAGGTTCAAAGTTAATTTAAGTCAATAAAAACGCTGTTTGAACCAGATTTTCGCTGATTAAGTCCATTTTCCTGCAATTTTAGTATGGAATTCCCAATCATTACATTCATCTTGATTATGCGTAAGTTACCTCACATATTCCAGAGACCGTAAACTCCTCTGCAGTTGCTCTATTCTTTTAGGGGACGACGGGAATTCTAGGGCCATTATTCTCGCCATTGAAATAACATATGCCATATTGAATTCATACTTAACTACACACTGAGTATGATGTGTTCAGTATGTCACACTCCTAGGTGATATGCTAACCTTTGTATTAAATAACATCCATACCACTCTTTAAATACTACTGGTTTCTCGCGCTGTTATGTAGCAGAAAACTGTGTGTGGTAGACCTGTATAGGAAGGAAGGATATCGGTAATATATACCATATACATGCTGTATTTTGATACTCGTTTTCTCAATTTAAAATCTTCAACATTTTGTAACATTCAAAATGCTCTAATGCAGGCATGTCAAAACCCTGCACATTGTGCACTGGTCTCCGTGCAACGTGCAGTTCCTATTCCCCTACCTGGAGGGAGCGAATCGGCTTGGAGAGGAACGCGACAGGGCTGTACAGTACCTATAGTAGCAGATCAGCTTTTGTCTCAGTAACACAGATCAGTACGGGCGCTCATTGAGCTGTGATTGTGAATGCGTTATGAAAAATAAAGTGAGGAGTCCACAGATATAACGAGGAAGAGAAATCACGAATCATATAACATAACTGTTATGATGTTTTTCTCAGCCAATAGTAATTATTTTAAAATGAAAGGCTTTCATCATATCATGTGGATCTAATAGTGATATGAGAATTTAAATCATATTACTAAAGTTCTCAAAATATGATATTCTCCAGCTCTTATCTCTTAATTAGTACTCTCACGTCAAGACAAACATGACTATGATGTTGTTTTGGAGTCTGTACTAACACAGCCATCAGTGGTTAGACGACTTACAACTTTTATTTGATAAGCTGATAATTGATGAGAATGTAGTGAGTAATGCATGTGAGGCTCTTGAGGTTGTAAGGGAAGGAAGAAAGCAACTATTTGTAAGGCGGAAAAATTTTCTGGAAAAATAATACATAATGGCGAATTTTCCACCTCACGTTACTATATTATCTAATATACTTACGTTAATAAATCTTTAAACCTGACATAAAGAAAATGTCCTCGCTTCACAGCTTGTGAAGTACTCTTTTAACTCAATTCAGTAACGCTCCCAACTTGCTAATACTTGCTCTCAACGTTTTCCAAATACTATATATAAATTTAAATTCAAGCTTAATTTATCCAATTTACTAATAATAATGTGAATTTATATTAATATACAGCAAGGTAATGATTCTAGTGTAAAAGCCTCACAATGTCCTATTGTATGTAATTGGGAGTAAAATATTTTCTTTCTTAGCATTTGTGCACCAATGGTCCCAATAATGCTTAAGGAGCAATGAAAGAGTATTACTTTGAAATAATCAGTACCTACTACGTAAAATGAAATATTGTGTTCGTTTTTTGTTTCGAAATTACTGCAATATTTATATTTTCTTCAAATACTGTATACAAATCATGTAAATAAATGATTCTTTACAAACGACTGCATTGTGAATTGTAACTGAGTAAGTCTATTGTTTCTTGTGTTACAATTATTGTCAAACATAGACTCTGACAATAATTGTGTTTTTTTCTTCTGCTAAGTATGTTTATAATGTCCAAATGTCAATTTAATTGAACACTAGAAGAGCAGAATAGATTCTTGTACATCCCTCCCGCTAAGAACTGGTGAGAGCAACACGTGAATGACGCAATCTGCACAGACCGGCGTTCCGCGCACATACACTGCACTTTCAGTGTCTGATTTTTGACATGCCTGCTCTAATGAATGCAGCATTTCTCCAATCTCAATGAAATTTTGTACAGAAGTCGACAAAAGCATGTGAAGTAAACTGGACATGTGTTTTCTTCTTCCATTGGAAGTATTCAAATCACCATGTGTTGAGGATGTGATGAATTTTAAAATTTTGAAAAATTAACAACTAAAAGGTAAATATTTTTTTCTCAAGAAATAATTGGATAAGCATGAAAATCATGTGTCAAATTTTACGTACATCAGGAATACATTAAATATAAATTTAAAGAAAAATTATGTAAAGTTTGAAAATTGGGACAATTGTAATTCAGTATTAAAAGAAAAAAAAAATGAATTATAAGTAAACTAATTGGAATATCAAAGTGAAAATGTGTGTATTGCATGTCCATATTTCAAGATATATGTGGTAAAAGTTGCAGATTAAGCGGTGTAAAAATGTGGAAGTAAGAAATTTCACAGTTCCATAGCTTTAATATGAGGAACAATACGATTTTTCCTCCTTTCGCCTTTAGGTGTAGAGCCATCTACTACAGGGACATCATTTTATTTTTACTAACATTTTTAATATTAACCTGTCTATACCTTTAGAGAACAGGAAAAACCGCTTGCTCCCCCCTCCAAGACTGGAGTTCGATGATACTGACGTAAAACACAAATCACTCTACTAGGTATAGGAAGGAAGAAAAGTAGTTCATCCATTTACGTAAACTAGGAAATATCGCGATTTTGAGTTTGATAATTTTCATTAGGTTTTTCTTATATCAAAGTACAGTACTGTATTAAGAATAAGTGTGAGACCCTTTTATTTCGGTCATTTTAAACAGTTATATAATATTACGTAGACGTTCAATTCCTAAAAGAAATGAATGTTTTCAGAAAAGAACTAAGACAGTCCAGCCACTAGCCTTTACAGAGGGGAGAGGAGAAGCGGGTGGGTGAAACCGAGATGCGACGTAGGCAAACGGACGACATTACCTGTGCGAAAATATGATTCAATTTTGAAGCTCTTTCGTCACTGGAAAACGCGAACATATTTCTGGAACGTACTATACTCACTACCACAGTAGTGTATACTATAACCGTAAGGCGAATTTGACTGCATACGCGGCCTTGGTTCTGTGTTGAGGACGATTGGAAGTTTACTAGTAGAGGGAGTGGGAGTGAAGTACATTCAAAAACTCAGGTACAATAAAAATTGAAGTAAAAATAAAATGATATCCCTGTAGAAATCATTCTCCTTTACATACCTCGTCCATGTGTGGCTTTTCTCTCACTGTGTCTCTAGCATTTCAACTGCAGATGAAGTTTTTACAGAAAATGAGTTAAAAAGTCACCCATTTTGCTAACAGCGACAGACGAACTGTGAAGACATGGCATTTTATTGCAACAATTTATTTAAATAAATATCGCTGGGAACATAGAATTAGTTCAAATGCTAGCAGGTCACACAACACGTAAAAAAAACTGACTTTCTTTGATTTCAAATCCAGTCCCTCCGGGCTGAATATGTAGATATCGACAAGCTCATTGAAACTCCCTCGTGAGGGAGAAAATAAGAGCATGGTAAAGAGGAGGGAAATGTATACGGTATACATCAACAAATCAATGGAAATTTATTACCGGTAACAGAATTTAACAGCGTTCCAACTCACGTTTAAAAAACAGCAGGGACTCCTTTATCACATATAATGGCTATTTTTGTGCGCTTTCGGATCATTAATTCACAAAGTAGAAGTGTTTAGTGACTTACGAAATGCAATATTTCATGAGTTACCGGATAATGTATGACAACCAGTACTGACAGGCACATTTATATAAGCTTCTCCTTATAATAATAATAATAATAATAATAATAATAATAATAATAATAATAATAATAATAATAATAATAATAATAATAATAATGTCTGGGAGCAACAGTAACAAATATAAATGATACTCGGGAGGATTTTAAATACAGCATAAATATGGGAAATGCCTGTTATTATTCGGTTGAGAAACTTTTATCATCCAGTCTGCTGTCAAAAAATCTGAAAGTTAGAATTTATAAAACAATTATATTACCGGTTGTTCTGTATGGTTGTGAAACTTGGACTCTCACTTTGAGAGAGGAACAGAGATTAAGGGTGTTTGAGAATAAGGTGCTTAGGAAAATATTTGGGGCTAAGAGAGATGAAGTTACAGGAGAATGGAGAAAGTTGCACAACACAGAATTGCACGCATTGTATTCTTCACCTGACATAATTAGGAACATAAAATCCAGACGTTTGAGATGGGCAGAGCATGTAGCACGTATGGACGAATCCAGAAATGCATATAGATTGTTAGTTGGGAGGTCGGAATGAAAAAGACCTTTAGGGAGGCCGAGACGTAGATGGGAAGATAATATGAAAATGGATTTGAGGGAGGTGGGACATGATGATAGGGAATGGATTAATCTTGCTCAGGATAGGGACCAATGGCGGGCTTATGTGAGGGCGGTGATGAATCTCCGGGTTCCTTAAAAGGTAGTAAGTAGTTATTAATAATAATAATAATAATAATAATAATAATAATAATACTTACTTATGGCTTTTAAGGAACCCGAAGGTTCATTGCCGCCCTCACACAAGCCCGTCATCTGTCCCTATCCTTAGCAAGATTAATCCAATCTCCATCATCATATGCCACTCCTCTCAAATTCATTTTAATTCTATCCTCACGTCTAAGTCTCGGCTCCCAACTAACACTCTATAAGTATTTCTTGAATCGCCCATACGTGCTACATGCCTTGCCCATCTCAAACGTCTGGATTTAATGTTCCTAATTATGTCAGGTGAAGAATATAATGCGTGCAGTTCTACGTTGTGTAACTTTCTTCATTCTCCTGTAGCTTCATCCCTCTTAGCCTCAAATATTTTCCTAAGGTCCTAATTCTCAAACACCCTTAATCTCTGTTCCTCTTTCAAAGTGAGAGTCCAAGTTTCACAACCATAAAGAACAAGAGATAATTTATTTGTTTTATAAATTCTAACTTTCAGCTTTTTTGATAGCAGAATGGAGGACACAAGCTTCTCATCCGAATAATTATAGGCAATTCCTATATTTATTCTGCGTTTAATTTCCTCCCGTATACCGTTTATATTTGTTACTGTTGCCCCAAGGTATTCGAATTTTTCCATATCTTCAAAGGATTAATTTCCAATTTTTATACCACCATTTCTTACAATATTTATTTATTTAGTTATTTAAGGACGCTGTATCAACTACGAGGTTATTTACTATCGATGAAATTGGTGATAGCGAGATGGTATTTAGCAAGATGAGGCCGAGAATTCGCCATGGATTACCTGATATTTGAGTTACGGTTGGGAAAAACCTCGGAAAATCCAACCAGGTAATAAGTCCAAGCGAGAATCGAACTCGCGCCCGAGCGCAACTCTGGATCGGCAGGCAAGCGCCTTAGCCGACTGAGCTACACCGGTAAATCTTACAATATTCTCGTAACAGACATAATCATATACTTCGTCTTTTTGGGATTTATTTCCAAACCTATCTCTCTACTTGCTTCAAGTAAAATTCCCATGTTTTCTCTAATCGTTTGTGGATTTCCCCCTAACATAATTACGTCCGCATAAACAAGGAGTTGATGTAACCCGTTCAATTCCAAACCCTCTCTGTTATCCTGGACTTTCCTAATGGCATATTCTAGAGCAAAGTTAAAAAGTAAAGGTGATAGTGCATCTCCCTGCTTTAGACCGTGATGAATTGAAAAAGCATCTGACAGGAACTGGCCTATACTGACTCTGCTGTACGTTTCACTGAGACACATTTTAATTAAGCGAACTTGTTGCTTGGGAATACCGAATTCAATAAGAATATTATCTATATAAAACGTCTCTCTTAAACGAGTCATATGTCTTTTTGATATCGATGGATAACTGATGTACTGCATCCTTATACGCCCATTTTTTCTCCAATGTCTGTCGAATACAAAAAATCTGATCAATAGTATATATATTACGCCTAAAACCACACTGATGATCCTCAATATTTCCACATATGGATTTAATCTTCTCTAATAATAATAATAATAATAATAATAATAATAATAATAATAATAATAATAATAATAATAATAATAGTAATAATAATAATTATTATTATTATTAAGATGATATAGAGAAAGAAATTCATGAATTATATTTAGTAGCAAATATTACAACATAGAAATATCAGTAGACCAGACTAAAACACAAGCATTCACAGGAAAATACTCGAGGTGAGCAAAAATTCTAATAGCAAAACTCCTGTAGAGCAAGTTACTGAATTTAAATATCTTGGTTGTATCGTAAGTCTGAATAATTAAACATTTAGGGTGGTATTCATAGACATTTCGCAGCACGCGCTACGAGCGTACTAAGCTAGACCCGGCTATCCACTGGCTACTAGTAGGCCTACAGAATTCAAATCATATCATATAGCTAACACTGGTTTATGAATACGAAAAACGTTAGTTCGCTGATCATCTACCGGAAGCCCTCGCTAAGAATGTCTATGAATATGGCCCATAGATTTTAAGGGGAGAGGTATACCATTGGCCTGCAAAAATTGAGTGGGACTCATTTTTTTATATTTCAGCTACTATAAAAGCTAAATGAACAAAACTTTTCATGCTTAATATACATACATTACACTTTGTAAAACATTATTCAGAATATTAAAATAGCTAATAATTAATTACCTGTAAAACTAATATCAAATTTGTATACATTTTTCACAACAGTAAAGCATCCACATACTAAAATTTACAATTAATTAAATATCTGCACGATTCTTTTACAGAAATATTTTAAGACCTACATCAACAACACAGTCTTGGATCTTTTACCTATTCCTTCAGGAAATATTTTTTTTCTTAATCAAAAATGAAAAAAAAAAAATTAATAATAATTTTCAAGGTAACGATTAAGGAAAAAAACTATTTCTTGAAGGAATAGGCAAAAGATCCTAGACAATGTTGTTGATGTATATCTTTAAAACATTCTGGTAAAATAATCACGCAGATATTTAATTAATTTTATATTTTATTATGCAAATGTTTTACGATTGTAAAAAATATGCAAACTTGATTATATTTTTGCAGGTAATTATTAATTATTTTTATATTCTTAATAGTGTTTTATAAAGTGTATTGTATGTGTATATTAAGAATGAAAAAGTTTGTTAATTTAGCTCTTTTATAGTAGATGAGATAAAAAATAAATGAATTTCACTAAATTTTTGCAGGCCAATGCTGTCCCTCCTTAAAGTAAAAAAGTTTCCAAGGTTTGTGTAGTAAAATTGAAAGAACATTGTACGGAAAAGCCAATATTGAAACAACTGTAAGGTTTTATAAAGTGATGGCAGTCCCCACATTTCTCTAATGAAGACCCTAACAAAAAAAAAAAAAAACAGAGAACAGAGACAGCAGAGTTGAGATGTCTAAGATCGATATACAAGTGTTAATATAATCAGAATTGAAGGCAAGAGACAAGAGATCAATATTTAGAGTCTTGTGAAAGAAATAAAAATATATAAACAGAAATGGATGGAGCACGTGAGACGAATGGAGAATGACAGATTTCCAAAACGATTATACGATAAAGAATTGCAGGAAAACGAGGCAGAGGACACCCGCAGAAAAAATGGAGAGGCCAGTTTTTAAAGCCTTGAAGACGAAAAAATCTAAGAAGACTAACCCACGAAGAACATTATGACGACTATTTCGTTTATATGACGTCATTCCATTTTCGACCAATGAAGTGTAATGAAATTTTGAATTCCAACCAATCACAGTCAGACTTTACGATAATTTTTGCAGCTAGATTTATCGCTATCAATTTATCGCATGGTCGTTCTTTTGTTTAGTCGTTGTCGCCAACTGTTTCCCCGTGAATGAATACATTAAGATGCAACTACACTGTTAAACTTTTCTTTAAACTTTAAAGCAATGAATGCAAGATTGATATTTAATATTAATTAATATATTTACGCAGTGAAGACGACGTTCAAAACGACGCACCATGTAGACACAAAATCTTCATGCATCTTAATTGAACGTACCTTTTAAACTTGATTCTTTCAATATTCTTCCCAGATTGCACGCATACACGATTGGAATATTGAACTGTGTAGATGCAGCTTCAGTTCCGTTACACACTACAGCGAGAATGTGTTTGTCGAGCTATAAGAAATGCTTTCGTGTTGCACTGATTGTAACGGTCGAAGTAAGACACAGATGACATTGGTCCTGCTCCCACAGGTAACATAACCTATAAGTAGCCTATAAAATTTGTATTTTGTGAATGAAATTAAACAATTAATAGAAAGTCAGATGTTCAAATTTAAGTAACATCATCGCATATCAAACCCAATGACCTTGCATAGTAATAATAAGGTCTTTTCATCAACCTGCCTTCCATATGGCGTAATAAAATTCTTGTTTTAATTAGGCCTATCTATACAGAGATGGCTTCACTGTGTAGCAATATGTCTCGCTGTGAACACATAAGCATTGGTATATAGCTGTCCCCACTGTTACTGTTAAATTAAATTATGATTTCAGCAGATAATGAAAATGTATTTATGTTATAATAATAAGAGAAAAGTGCAGTACACGTAATTAACATTGTTAAACCTGTATTTTGCAATTGGCATTACTGAATAATAACATCGAATTTCTTTATTGCAGTAATCGATATTCATCTACGAGTATTTTAACTTCACAATGTCTGAATAGGTTAAGTATTCGTTAATAAACAATTATTAACATTTTGTGATCGAATTTTAGGGATATAATTATTTACATTATTATTTTATTCACGAAATAGTCCTAATAAACGCCACTCGAGGCCTGAGATTTCCCAGATAAATCCACTCGCTTCGCTCGTGAATTTATCGGAAAATCTCAGACCTCTCGTGACATTACTACACATAATTATGATTATTATTAATGATGTAATATAAACAAACATTATAATTACGTTATTTAATGTAGGAATGAATTGCTGCAGATCTGCAGAGGACATGGGAGCCAATACAAAGCCTAGTGCTATGTAAATCAATAGGGTAACGGATAACTGGCCTTCGAGTTGTGCAGAATTACGAATGCAAACGACAATTGTCACGCCACTGGGACATAAATATCTTGCTGCACCGCATGAATAGTGATTTGTTTCTTCAGTGAAGAGATTTGGATGTCCACAGACTATAAGTCTGTATAAGTTCTGCTTTTAGCTGTGCTTTCAAATTGGCGACGTGTCAACAAAAACCACCGAAACATTTCAATAACAATGAATGTGTCACGTGATCCCTGCCCGCTAGCTTACTGCAGGGATGTCTAGGCGGCCAAATTCCCCTCTGCAGGAGATGACAGAAACTAATCATTTTAACACGCCACGGCCGCTTCCATATTCATACACACAACATAAACATATCTAAATATATAAAGTACACATAAACATAATCATAACATATTATCGGATACAGACCAATACACCTTACGTAAATAACATGCATACACAAGTACAATATATGGTATATACAGGATGATTCACGAGGATTTACCGTCCCTTACGGAGCTTATTTCCGAAGACATTCTGAGCAAAAAATGTCATATAAACATGGGTCCTATTCTCAACATTTTCAGAGTTACACCAATTTGAAGTTGTTAGTAAAATACATTTTTCTTTACTTTTAAGGGTAAAAAATATTACAAATAGAAAACGAACTATTCTGAAGTGTTATTTATTAAACTGGCTAGTGTTCTGAAGCAAAAAAATGTGTTTTAATTACTTTGTACTTAATGGCTTTTAAGGAACCCAGAGGTTCATTGCCGCCCTCACATAAGCCCGCCATTGGTTCCTATCCCGTGCGAGATTAATCCAGTCTCTATCAATATATCCCGCATCCCTCAAATCCATTTTAATATTATCTCCCCATCTACGTCTCGGCCTCCCCAAAGGTCTTTTTCCCTCTGGCCTCCCAACTAACACTTGTACAGATTTTGTTTTTCAATTTTTAACTAAAAATTACATAATTCTTACGCACTTATCACAAAAGTTGTTACAAATCATACGACTTTGAGAACTTGATTCTTTACAGTTTAATTATGCATCCCAATGTACAGTCTTAAAGAATTTAAAAGAGTGACGTGATTTGTAACAATTGTTGTGATAAAGGCCTATTAGTTTTTCTTATTAAATAAATCGAATTTCGTAATTTCTTGGTTGCCTCTCCGAGGTTCTAAAATTGCAGTACATGAGATTATGAATCGGTGAAAATAATAAAAATACATTAAAAAATGGAAATTTTGTTTTTAACTCTAACAAATAAAATAACGTTTCAGTTTTCTAAATCTGTGGTTACTTTGGCACTATGACAATTTAAAACCCCTCAGGACGAATTTAAAGGGACCAGCGCATGCGTGGAGCTGCGGGCCTTTAAACTGACACGCAGCTGTCATTCTGACGGACTTCGTTCTTCATTCTAACTAATTTTATTTTTCATTCAGTTCATATTTCGCGCTGTTATGTAGGACAAAAAATGTGTGTGGTAGACCTGTTTAGAAAGGAAGGATATCGATAGTATATAATATCATATACATGCTGTACTTTGATACTAGTTTTTTAGATTTTACAATTTTCAACATTTTGTAACATTCAAGATGCTTTAGAGCAGTGGTCGTCAGCACTCGCTGAAATGTGCAAAGAGTAAGCGGTGCCGTTCCGTGTGGCCCGTCGTGCAGCAGGAAGAGGTAGAGAGGATACCCGCTAGCAGCAACGAGTGCACCATGTTGCATTCCGCGGGTAAGCGACGCTAGCCCCAGGGTGCTCTGTGCTGACGACCGGTGCTCTAGAGCAGTGATGTCAAAAAGCGTATTCCGAATCTCACCGGTCCGGTGGCATCAATGACGTCACGTTGCAACGAAAATAAGGAACAAAATTGCTGGAAGAATCGATGCTGTCATGGCGACTGTGTAAGTGGTTATCTGTGCTACGGTAGCAAAATTTTGCGAAATTTCCGTACTGCCATCTCGTTCAACTAAAATAAACCATAAACAACTTATTTCTTGAACCGGTAGTAATAACTGATCCGTTGACATGTTCGCTCATAAGCCATTAATATATTGTTTTTACGTTGTGCTCATTACAAACAATACAGCAGAACTAAAGCAGAACACACCGCCATGACACAACAGTGCACGATGTCATTCGTCTGCTAATTCCCGCTCTATACAAGAACCAATCAGATTCACTGATGGCGGCTGAAGGAGACTGCCACCACCTCTGCAAGTTTTTTTTTATTTTATTGGGTTATTTTACGACGCTGTATCAACATCTAGGTTTATTTAGCGTCTGAATGAAATGAAGGTGATAATGCCGGTGAAATGAACCGTCCAGCACCGAAAGTTACCCAGCATTTGCTCGTATTGGGTTGATGGAAAACCCCGGAGAAAACCTCAACCAGGTAACTTGCCCCGACCGGGATTCGAACCCGGGCCACCTGGTTTCGCGGCCACACGCGCTGACCGTTACTCCACAGGTGTGGACCCTCTGCAAGTTGATGGCACCGGCGCGACACCGGTGGAGCATCAATAACGTCATCGGCGGAATTCGGAACACCGTGATGCCATCGGATTGCTCAACAGTGAGATTCGGAATACGCTCAAAGCAAGCGCATTTTTCTGACCTTGACGTCGTGCGCGGGCATCAAGCGCTAGGTATGGAAAGAGGAAGAATTATGTATATGAATAAGCAGCCTGTTGGATTAAGGAAACAGTGGTGCACAAACTTCAAACAGAACGTGAAATTTTATGTCGTTATTTTTATATGGGTTCTTCTGTTTGATATTTTATTTATTGTCTGTAAAACAAAAGTACTAATACCAATTTCTTAATATTGCAGTTGTGTTTTAAATGTTAATAACATAATAAATAGTTAAGAAAGAATATTCACATAAATTCCATAGTAGTACAACTATACTGTACTAAGTGGATGAAACACATCATTCATAAAGAAAGTGATATTCCAAAGAAAGAGATTGAATATGGCATTTTAAGTTGGACTTGAAAGTAATCAATAAACTAATCAAAGCAATACTATACTACAAAGCAAAGTTACCTAGGTGCTGTATATGTTTTAATGTAACTAATATTACAGAACAAAACTCTTATCACATTATGCTTTTAAGATGATATTGGTGAGCAACTTCCTATCATCACAATATTAAATTATTTTGTCGAAATCTGAAGCTATAGAGCTTACGTTTTTTAACACATGGGCACATATCTTTTATTAATGATGTAACAGTACTTGCTTTGTTAATTCATTTCCTTACAAACATTTTCCATGAGAATATTTTCAAAATTCTCAATACACTATTTTCAATATTACATATTTACGATATATTAGATTCACGAAAACATTGTTTCAGTACCTGTAAGACTACTAAATAAACATATCTGAAAATTTCACTTTTCTGTGAAAAAAGTTGAGAAAATATTCATTTTGAATTAAAAAGCAAACTTGTGAAAAATGAACATTAAAATTAAAACTTACATTCTTATAATGCACTTATACTTCTCATACAAATATAAAATCTAACATGGATACAGTTTTAATAAGTTCTCTTCCAATTATCCATTGAATCAATGCTGGCCATTCCTGAATATAGTTCGACCAAGAGGCATATAATACCTCTTTCGTCTGTCTCTTTCCTTTCCGCTGTAAAGAGCTCAGGCTCTCCTGAGCTCTAAAGCGCGTGCTTGTCCATATGGGCATCAGTTGACATGACTGCTCTAGAGGATACAGTTTTTCTTCAATCTCAGTGAAATGTTGTACAGAAGTCGACAAAAGCATTTGAAGTATACTGACGCATGCGTTTTCTTCTGCTATTGAAAGAATTAAATCATCATTTGTTGTGAATGTGATAAGTTAAAAAAAAAACCCAAAGGATTAACAACTGAAATAGTAAATATTTTTTCTCAAAAAGTAATTGGAAAAATATGAAAAGCATGTGTCATAGTTTACATACATCTATCAGAAATAAATAAAATGTAAATTTAAATGAAGGGTGCGGCAAAACATCCTCCCTAATTTAAAGTTTAAATAAAAAACAGGTGGATCAAAATAAGGAAACTGTATTAATATGAACTGTATCTAAACAGTGGAAATTTAGGTTTACATGCGTTGCCATAGCGATACCAAATGACATGCGCAAAACAACAAGAATTGAATAGGACACTGAATACACGGAATTAACATTCAATTAGTGCAAATTGTAATCTGTAACGAATTCCAACTATGCCGTGGACGGGTGAAGAACGTGCTCACGCTCTGACATCGTTTCTGGTAAGTGGTGATTCCGTTGTCGCTGCTCAGATGTTTCCCGGACACTTAATTACTTCACGTGGCGACGTCCCCTGGCCAGCACGATCACCAGACCTTGCAGCCTGCAATTTTTTTTCTATGGGGCAACTTAAGGCTGAGGTGTTCAAACATCGGCCGAGGACTTTGCCAGACCTAAGAAATGCAATACAGGAAGAAATTGGTCTTAATCCTCAAAAAATACTAGTTAGTGATTCAGTATTTCCGACCTCGCGTTCAACAATGCATTGAGAGACACGTTATTCAAAAAATGAAAAATTTCCACAGTTATGATACCATTCATATTAATAAAAGTTTCCTTATTTTGATCCATTTGTTTTTTATTTAAACTTTAAATTAGGGAGGATGTTTTGCGGCACACTTTATAACTTATGCAAATTTTGAAAATTTAGATCAGTTATAGTTCAGTATTAAAAACACAACAAAAATGAATTATAATTAAACTAATTGGATTATCAAAGTGAAAATTTTTGTTTTGCATGTCCACATTGTAAGAAATATACTTATTTGCATGGATCTACAGCCTTAACAAGCATTATTTCAGAAAGTAACACGATTTCGGTAGTTGGTGGGCTTGTGAAGTATGGAGCCGAAGTTTCGTGGAGTAGAATCCGCAGGGTGGAATCGAAGTCACGGTTTCTAGAGTCTTGGGATGCAAAATAGTCATAATGCTCTTATGCAGAAGTCACAATCCAACTTTACAAGGATGTTCTTCCTCAGTTCCGTTAGATTCCTCGACTGGATTATCATGTGAAATCCTGGATTTGGGCATTCGGAATGGAGCGGGTTAAAGTGATAGGGCCTCATTACAGTGTAAAGCGTGCAACCTAAGACAGGATCTAAGCTCAGCTGCCCATAATTCAGCAGCAAGGCCCGGGCGACGCGGTCACAGCAGCTCCCCCCCCCAACCCCCAGCCAGCCCAGCTCATTCCGAAAGGAGCTTCTGCACTCAGCCATTCTTAAATTTGAAATTATCAATAGTCTTATTTTTCGCAGTCCTGAAGTGAATTTTAGCTAGGAACACGTCTGAGATTGTATTGTATTGTATTTATTAACATTACACTGTATTCATACATTGCTTAGCCTACAGCTAGAATATGGAACAAGTAAAAAAACTTGATACTATTATAAAGTCTTAATTTATAGTCACAGTCTAGATGAAATATATACAGACGAGATTTACAATATAGTCTACTAGTACAACACAAAGTTTTAGTATCAGTTTCATGAAGTTTTATTGAATGTCATGAACTCATCTATAGAAAAGAAAGGTGTGAGAAATTAAGTACTTCTTTAATTTGGCCCTAAATAATTTTATGTTTTGAGTTTTATTTTTTATATCGATAGGGAGGCTATTAAAAATTTTTACTGCCATATAACGCACTCCTTTTTGATAGCACGATAGACTTGCCGATGGAGTATGAAAGTCATTTTTGACGTGTATTTATGCTATGAATTGTTGAATTAGTTACAAAGTTTTAACGATTACATACGAGGAAGATTATTAATGAAAAGATATACTGACAAGCCATGGGCATTATTTGTAGTTTTTTGAAAATGTTATGGTTTATTTAACGACGCAGAGGTTATATCAGCGTCGCCGGATGTGCCGGAA
The DNA here is from genome assembly GCF_040183065.1 of Periplaneta americana. Lineage (NCBI taxonomy): Eukaryota > Metazoa > Arthropoda > Insecta > Blattodea > Blattidae > Periplaneta > Periplaneta americana. The sequence continues at coordinate 170,809,258 of NC_091126.1, read as the reverse complement.
TTTTGTCCCGCAAAAGTTCTTTTACATGCCAGTAAATCTACTGACATGAGCCTGTCGCATTTAAGCACACTTAAATGCCATCGACCTGGCCCGGGATCGAACCCGCAACCTTGGGCATAGAAAGCCAGCGCTATACAAACTCGCCAACCAGGTCAACGCACGTATCGATTATTCTCGGATATGCAATCGAAAGACAACTAGCGAAACGTCACGGAGGCTGGAAATCCAATACTGTCGTAGAAGGTTATGTTCTGTTATTATAATAATTAGCGTTAATTGTAAATAATATTCAAATAAATTCAATTTGTCATCTCGTTTTTCAATGTCTAAATCAATTTCAAGGTTATATCAAGATTAATGTTTATTTTACTCTCTAGATTATATCAAAGTCAATGACATTTGTTTCTCGGAAAAAAATCAATACTTTCGCGTCTGCGCACATCTCGCAATTTACGAGACATTGCACAAGGTCATTTCCGCTCCCCAGTCAGATAAGAATAACAAGAATACTTATGAATAATTTCAAGTTAGAAATATGGTCGAGTATAAAAAGTCGTATGAAACTTTCCTATTATGGTAATTAAGACGCTCATATAAAAATTATGAAACTCGCTTGCGCTCGTTTCATAAACATACTCGCGTCTTAATTACTACCATGATAGGCTCGTTGCATAATGTACTAATAACATTCCGTCTTACATTTAGCTCCCGCCTACTACTTTCAAAAGTCTGGCGACCATTTTTAAAATGCAACACCCACTAAAAATTGCGTTTTCTCAAAACTACGTTTTTGGTTAATAATAAAGTTGCTAGCGGATTCCATTCGCTCCGATTTATATGAAACTTTGGAAGAATATTCAGCATATTGCAATACACAAAACTGTGCATGGAATCAGCTCTTCACTGAAAACTTTTCATGATATGAATTTTTAACTTATAAAATTCGAAGAAAAATATCAACAGTAACCTCACTAGAGGTATTGATTTATCTAGAGAAAATCAAAGCTCGAGTGGGATTTAATTGGCTATTACACGATCGGAAGAAAGTATATAAAGATTACAAGAAATAAAGTACTCTAATACAATAAAATATTAATTGACTTACTAAAATTCTATTTCACTAATGCCACCTTCAACAAAACGTTTGAACGGAGCCGCCATTTTCAGTTGACTGTCCATGCGGTAAACAAATGACGATCGCAAAGCTTGTATTAGGATACAGTTCCGTAAAGAATTAAGCAGTTTGAAATGTTGGCAAACAAAGAAACAAATGGTATGGAGGTGATAAAACAGAAGAAAGATATAGAGATTATAAGAAATAAAGTACTCTACTACAATAAAATAGACATTAATTGACTTATTAAAATTCTATTTCACTAATGTTACCTTCACCAAAACCTTTTAACGGAGCCGCCGTTTTCAGTCAACTATCTATGCGGGAAACAATTGACGATCGCAAAGCATGTTTTATAGTAACGTAAAATTTTGCAGTTTGAAAATGTTGGCAAACAAGGAAAGTGATAAAAACAAATAAATGCTAGGGAAGTGATAAAAATAAACAAATGCTAGGGAAGTGATAAAATTGTAGGATAAATAGACATAATTGGTTGAAAGACGTTCTTTCGTACCGTTTTATTGGTCAAAAGTAGTGTAACGTAATAAATGTGTAATAGTCAAGCAAAAATTTGATTTGTAAGAAAACTTTTATCTCATGAAACAATTCTCAAATTTAAAAATCCATTCGCAGTTCTCTTTGTGAAGGAATATAAGTTCTTCACAGAAGATTTTTAAAAGCAAAAACGTTCCTGAAGTCGACAGGGATGTTTCGAATTTACGCATAATTTAATATCATTAAAATATATGAAAATTAATATCTAAGGAACTAATGATTGAAAAATGATAAAATTTGGTACTGTTATTTAAACGTAGAGGTCCCGCACCGTGACGTCGTGGCCTAAGGCATCCTGCCTAGGACTCGCGTTACGGAATACGCGCTGGTTCGAGTTCTCATGGGAGAAGACATTTTCTCGTGAAATTTCGGCCAGTGTATGGGACCGGTGTCCACCCAGCATCGTGATGCACTTGGGGAGCTATGATGGGTAGCGAAATCCGGTTGCGAAAGCCAGCTATAACGGCTGGGGGGAACATAGTGCTAACCACACGATACCTCCATTCTAGTTGGATGATCGTCTACCTCTGATTCGGCATGTGAACGTGAGGCCAGCAGCCTACTGGTATATATAGACCCTTCAATGGCTGTAGCACCACGGTTTATTATTATTATTATTATTATTATTATTATTGTTATTATTATTTAAATGTAGAGACAAAAAACCAGCAGAATTTGAAAGAAATTAGTTCAAAACTTTAAAAGTTTCAGAACTCAGTTTCAGTGTACCTTAAAGTAACCTCGACCCTTTTATCTTAACCTATGTTAAATTAATAATTTTTAAGACGACATTATACTGAAATTCCAAACTTTCATATTTTTGAAGCTAAATTCATCAGATTTCTGTCACTGGTACGTCTGATTAATACTACGAAATGTACAAAATTTCATTCTTATTTGATCAGTTGTTTTCATTTTATTAATATTTTAATAAAAATTGAATGAATTTTATATAAAAGTCCCTCGCGTCATAATTATAATTTTTTAAACTGGATTCACTTTTATGGTTCCTTATATACTTATATATATATATATATATATATATATATATATATATATATATATATATATGGGGACAAAGCTAGCTACGATGTTTTGCTATAAAATGAATAGGAAAATAACTAGAAAAATGTTTAACTATAATAATCATCATCATCATCTTCCTAACAAGTATTAGAATTTTCAGTCCATCTCTTCTTTGGACGGCCTAGAGATCTTTTGCCATATGGATGGTAATGAAGCAGTGCTTTTGGAATTCTGCATCGATTCATTCGTTCGAGATGACCCTTCCACTGAAGTTGATATTTGCTGATGAACTGCATAATGGGTTCTATTTGAAGTTCTTGCATTAGGTCCTCATTTTTTTATGATCCCAGCGAGTATATCCAGCTGTTGCTCTCATAAACCTCATCTCACTTGCTGTTATTCTACTGACATCTTTATACTTCACACTCCACGCTTCGCTACCATAGCTTAATACTGGCTGTGCTAAGGTTTTATACAAGCCTATTCTTGTGTGTCTTTGTACTAGTGAGGGTTTCATGATTTTATTAATGATCCCCATTGGTTTATTATATGTACATATTTTTTCAGCAATATCTACTATAATAATAATAATAATGATAATAATAATAATAATAATAATAAACAATTATATTATAATTATAATAATATAGGGGAAACTCGGCAAATTTGGCAATATGGGAAATTTGGCAATATTCTTGTATTTCTTCTATTGCCAAATTTCCTCCAAAGTTTTAAGAAGTTCAATGACACGGTCATAGAGTGCAACATCTGAGTGTACTTTTAGTTTTCGTTTCATTCAAATCCGCGCAATATAGTGGCACATATTGTTACTAATAGAAAGAAGTGTTGAATACTTCCTTTTGAAGTGGTGGTTGTGTGGACGTGTGTATACAAAGACGGAAAAAAAGTGTTGTTCATTACCTACGTTTGTTTGTGCATTACATATCAAAAGCTGAGATTCCATATTATAAGGTAAGCCATTTATATAATTAATACCTTCTGTTAATAACTCATCAGGCCTTAGCTCGCTTTATGTTCTTCTTAGCAAAAAATGTCTTCTCCAAGATAATGTGAATTAGCCATTTTCCTTTATAGTGATATATTGCTGCTCTCTTTGAACAAGAATGTGTACTCGATGGTAAAATTTAAGAGTAGGGACGTATGAGGGATTTTTACAGTCTTCAATGCAGCACTTTGTGTGGCGTGTTGCAGATATGCCAAGGGAACGAGGACATTATTCTGAAAAATATTCCAAAGATGATTTGCGGGCTGCGGTCGGGAGTGTTTTGAAAGTTAGATGGTCGACTTAAAGGGCTTCTAAGAAGTACAATGTGCCCTTTAACAACTTAAAGAGGTTTCTGTATGCATTCTCAGGACCCGATGACGTTGTCATTCCCACGAAAGGAAGACCTCTAGCTCTAACCGTTGAGGAAGAGCAAAAACTGGTGACATATGTAATCAGAATGCAAGAACTTGGGTTTGGGCTATCGACAACAGAAATTAGAAGACAACCCTTCAATATAATTAATAAGAGTGGTCGGAAAAAGCCATTCAATTATTTTTCTTGCTTTTGTTTTGTGTTTTTGGTATTTAATGATTTCTTGTCCCAGTAAATTAAGTCTTATAAACCTTGTACCACTGTTTTATTTTGAAAATTTTATTTTTTACCGTATTGCCAAATTACCTCTGTACTATTGCCAAACTATCCTAATGAAGTACCAAATCTGGAAACATGTCATTTGTTATTTATTAGTGTGTTATGTGTAAATAATTTAGATTTGTAGAATTTTCTGTCAGAGGTTTATTGGGATTTAATGTTTAAATACATTCCATAATAGAGGAATATTTAATTTCAGAATATGCAACTACAAACTGTGTCGAAATATAAAATATTGCCAAATTAGACGAGTCTCCCCTATTATTATTATTATTATTATTATTATTATATTTCGTTTAATTTGTGTGTAATTTTCGGAAAAATGTAACTTTTACTTTTAAAAGTTCTTACTGCAATGTAAATAAAACGAACGAACGAAATATCGTAGATTTACAAGAAAACATATTAAGTGAAAAATATTACTTCTGAGAAAAAGGCGTATACTGGGTGTTCAGTTCAAAATGTGTCATGGCTCGCTGTATGCCGTCATGTGGCTAGCCGATGAGCCTAGAGAATTCAATCTTCCTACACTTCCGCAGAGGTGTATAACCTAAGAGGCAGAAAAGTTGCCTAGCAAGTAAGGCGTTCATCCTGAAGAGTACGTACCAATACGTACGGTAACGCCGGTAGTGGCAGGAATGTGAACTATTTGGAAATACGTACTGTCGGGATATGGGGAGAGGGTTAAGACGATTACTTACGTATTTGTTGACATTAACTTCGACGGTCAACATGGACACGGAGCATTTAATTTGTGTTGTGGAATGTTACCGTACGCAACCGATGATAACAAATACCCTGCGTACGACTTGCCGGCGCAAAACACAGTTCGAAAGAGGTTATGGTAGCACACAGACCGTACAGACCGCCATCTGTTGCTACGACGTTCAAGTTATATCATACACGTTCTCAAGTTCAGATTGAAGAACGCCTTAAATAATAGGCAACTTCTCTAACATATAAGCTGAAACTCTCTTCAAATCGGTGACCCAACAACAGTGACGTCATGACACACTTTGAAATGAACACCCAGTATAATGTAAATAATGTGTAACTTACAATTGGAAAATTAAATACACATAAAGAGAAATAACTTACTAAAAATAATACTTTCAGGATTCAATTTTGTTAAGAGCTTTCAAAACGCATTTTCTCAGGAGTAATATTCCTGACTTATTGTGTTTTGCTTGTAAACCGACGATATGATCATTCGTCTTAGTTTCGATGCCGATTCTTAATTAATTGTTACGTTATCAAAAATCTTTGAAATACAATTAAGACATTTAAAAAACCAGATATTTCGTATTTACTTTTATTGTTTATTTTCTTTGTCCATAAAAGAGCTAACGCCATAGGACTTGTCGAAGAGAAAAACAAAACATAATTAAGCAATATAATTACAATTATTAACTCTAATGTAAACCCACACGTATTTCATCTAACGTGTAGGTACATAGATTATGTGCAGTTTCTTAAAATTCTTTTGATATATGTTTAAAAACACTTTAAATCATTCATTTCTTAACTTGATTAGATAAACCATTTTATATTTTTGAGATATAAACCATATATGTTTTATTAAACTTGCTTTCATAGACATTCAGACACATTCAGACAGAAAATTCAGACAATGACTCACAAAAAGTCAGAAACAGACAAAAAGATAAAAATAAAGAAAGAACGTCGGACGGACGGACAGACAGACAGTAGTCGGGACGGACCGGAGTGGGGTGAGGTTCACGCTTCAGGAACTCGCTCCTCCCATTTGAGGAATTTACTCTGATTTACGTCTTCCAATGTTATCTAGCTACTATAGCTTCCCTGCCAGGGTAAAGTTTCTCTCTTTCTACGTCCCCGTCTCTTTCTGCTTTTCCAACATCCTTTTTCTTGTCGTCTTTCCTTTTCGCTTTCTTTACTCCTTTCCTCCGACCATCTCTTCAATCTCTGGATTGAAAGAAGCTCTGTTCTTTTTGACTTCTTAAGTTTGTGTCCGCCGCTTTCAGAAGTGCGAAATCCTCTTCTGTTGGATTGTGCCTGTACTCACTCGAGATGTGGCGTCCATTGTGCCCACACGTTATTACTTTCCGGCCCGTCACGTCTTCTATCGTCACATCTCTGCTGGGATAAACTCTATTCCATTTAATAATAGAAACAGTAATAATAATCATGGTCACAGTAATAATATAAAAGTGGCAATGATGGTGGTAACAGCAATAACTTCATAACAGTGATGGTCATGATTAATAATAATAATAATAATAATAATAATAATAATAATAATAATAATGATGATGATAATACTTACTGGCTTTTAAGGAACCCGGAGGTTCATTGCGGCCCTCACATAAGCCCACCATTCGTCCCTATCCTGAGCAAGATTAATCCATTCTCTTTGGAAAACAGACGTATCACTTTGGAAAACAGACGTAGGAAAACTAGAATAACATCATTGTATAGAGCACATCTAGGTCAGAAAGCATGGGTAGACATAACGGCTCGGTTAGAAAAGCCAACGTACTATGGTAGGAACGATCATGATTTTAAAATCAAATGTAGGAAACAGAAAACGGATGTAGGTAAATTCTCATTTTTAAATAGAACTATAAATGATTGGAATGACCTACCTGCAGCGGTCTTTGAGGGCTGTCCTTCCTTAAGGAGATTCAAGAATAATTTAAAGAGTTGTGTATAAAGTGAAAATTAAAATTAAGGTGACATTCAACATTTAATTTTTTAAGGTGGCATGTATTTATCTAGCCTGACGAGTTTACTTCCTTGGTTTGAATTGTAAATTATTTTAAAATAGCGTGTAAGAGGGCCTTAGACTAGAAATGTTTAGTTTAAATGTAGTTCTGTTTATAAGTATGCATAAGAATGCAATTATTTGACTTATTTGAACTATTGTATCAGTGAAGCGAGGTGAGTCAGTGAAGTTATGGTTTTACAGTGCAGTGAACAGTTCCGATCAGTGATAATTTATAGCGTCAATGAAATGTGTTCTATAGTGTCAGTGAAATGTGTGCTAAAGTGTCAGTGAAATGCGTCATAGTGCCACTACAGGGAATGAGATGAGAGTAAAGTGAAAGACTATTGAAAATTATGTAGAACCTATACATAATTATGTAGGTTGTGTTGTAAAATTAGGTGTTTTATTTTATGTTTAATTATTATTGTGTTAAATTGTATTGTGTATTCTTATTGTATTGTGTATAAAATTGTATATGTGTTGTAAATTTTATTATGTAGGCTATTGTAAATTTTATTGTGTATTGCTTATCATTTTAACTGTGTATTGTTAATATTGTATATACCACTGCCACCGGGTGCTTGCCCACTTGCAGTGTAAATAAATACATACATACATCATCATATCCCACCTCTCTCAAATCCATTTTAATATTATCTTTTCATCTACGTCTCGGCTTCCCTTAAGGCCTTTTTCCCTCCGGCCTCCCAACTCTTGCTTAAAAAAGTCCCTTGTGCAGACCCTTGTATTTCCCTATTTTGACTATGCTGACATTTTACTGACTGACCTTTCCAGCGACAACAAAATGAAACTTCAACGTACTCATAATTTGTGTGTACGTTTTGTAAGCAATGTTCGTAAATATGATCATATTACCCCATCCCTGGAAGCAATAGGTTGGCTTAAACTAGATAAGAAAAGAAATTTACATTCACTTCTCTTTCTCTTCGAAATCTTGAACTCTTCTATTCCTTCGTACCTGTCGTCTCGCTTCACTTACCTTTCTTCCCACCACAATCTGAACACACGCTCTCGCCATGAAACAATACTAACAATACCATCCCATCGCACCTCCTCATACTCATCCTCTTTCACAATAGCCCAGCCAAGACTCTGGAATTCGTTACCTGCTAGCATCAGGGACTGTCGAAATAAAATTCAATTCAAACGCAAACTTACTAGGCAGTTGGTCAGTAATTGAGACTCGTTCAGACATGGTTTCTTGTAAATAGTTCTTTTAATCTACCACAAAATATCTCAATATCCGGTAATTTCATCACTATAGAATTTTGTTATTGTAGGTTTAATTTGTAATTTAGTAAATACAAAAATATTCTTTGTTCTTAACTTCTATGATAAAATGTCTAGCTTCATTAATCAGGTATTCTTGTCGTACTTTAATTTTTATTGTAATTGTAATTGTAAATTTAATATTAATTGTAATCTTATTGTTCATGTTATAGTTGTAATCCCCTGGTAGAGGGGCAGAGAAGGCCTGACGGCCTTATCTCTACCAGGTTAAATAAATAAATCTAATCTAATCTAATCTAACTAACACTCTATGTGCATTTCTGGATTCGCCCATACGTGCTACATGCCCTGCCCATCTCAAACCCCTGGATTTAATGTTCCTAATTATGTTAGGTGAAGAATACAATGCGTGCAGTTCTGTGTTGTGTAACTTTCTCCATTCTTCTGTAACTTCATCCCTCTTAGCCCCAAATATTTTCCTAAGAAACTTATTCTCAAACACCCTTAACCTATGTTCCTCTCTCAAAGTGAGAGTCCAAGTTTCACAACGATAAAGAACAACCGGTAATATAACTGTTTTATAAATTCTAACTTTCAGATTTTTTGACAGCAGACTGGATGATAAAAGCTTCTCAACCGAATAATAACACGCATTTCCCATATTTATTTTGTGTTTAATTTCCTCCCGAGTATCATTTATATTTGTTACTGTTGCTCCAAGATATTTGAACTTATCCACCTCTTCGAAAGATAAATTTCCAATTTTTATATTTCCTTTTCGTACAATATTCCCGTCACGAGACATAATCATATACTTTGTCTTTTTGGGATTTACTTCCAAACCTATCTCTTTACTTGCTTCCAGTAAAATTCCCATGTTTTTCCTAATTGTTTGTGGATTTTCTCGTAACATATTCACGTCATCCGCGTAGACAAGCAGCTGATGTAACCCGTTCAATTCCAAACCCTCTCTGTTATCCTGGACTTTCCTAATGGCATATTCTAGAGCAAAGTTAAAAAGTAAAGGTGATAGTGCATCTCCTTGCTTTAGCCCACAGTGAATTGGAAACGCATCTGACAGAAACTGACCTATACGAACTCTGCTGTATGTTTCACTGAGACACATTTTAATTAATCGAACTAGTTTCTTGGGAATACCAAATTCAATAAGAATATCATATAAAACTTCTCTCTTAACCGAGTCATATAATAATAATAATGATAATAATGATAATAATAATAATAATAATAATAATAATAATAATAATAATAATAATAATAATAATAATTCAACCGCTTAAGAACAACGATAGGAAAAGTGAATGTGAAAACAAAATTCCCGAATGGGTATGAGTAGAAAATAAATAGCCAATTTTCTTCGGAGAAATTCAAACGGATTCGCTGATAGACCTATGAATATTTTTAACTTCTTTCCTATTGATCGCCCACGGTTTCAGAATTGCTGCGTTACCAGCGTGTTGCGTAGAATGGCCACAAGGTGATTTTCCGCAAATACACACAAGGGGGAAATAACAGCTCAGTTAATAAAGGGTCTGGTTTTTTGACTGGAAAACCGAGGTTCGAGTCCCAGTAGACTTATGATTTATTTTCGCAGCAGAAAGCTGAGAGCGCCTCTGGGAGCCACCAAACAATGGATGCCGGGAGATCTCGCCCCCCAGGGCGATGCGGCCTCACTAAAGTCCTCAGTTCACGCACATCGGGCCAGGCCACCCATTCCGAGCAACAAATTGCTGTGTAAAGAATAATCCCACGTTCCGATCTTCTATGAATATATTTAGAGTATTTTCACAGTTGTATGTGCGGATCTATAAAACAAGATTGTACTTTAAATCTGGTAGTCATTTGCATAAATTCTTCAGCGTTCAAATTCAATTCTTCTTTGATTATTTACAAACCAGGATCTGCTGTACAAACATCTAAAGCTGCGTACCAAGGAACGATGCTTGCTTCGCTCAGCGGATACCTTGCCTCGCAAGTGAGAGAGGCTACACAAGCCGTGAGCCAATTCCAGTCGGTTTATGGATACGATCAAATGTGCCTCGCAGTGATTAACTCGCTCCGTGTGGACTGTTCGTTGGTAAAGATGCCACTACTTAACTCTATGTTAAATGCCTCAATTGACGCGCACAAACTGGTGGCTCACGTTGCTTTGCGTTCTTGCCTCGCTACCAAAAGAACAAAGCCGCGAGGCAAACAACAAGCGAAGACGGTATAGCACTGGCCTTCTGTGCCTGAGGCTGCGGGTTCGATCCCGGTCCAGGTCGATGGCATTTAAGTGTGTTTAAATGCGACAGGCTCATGTCAGTAGATTTAGTGGCATGTAAAAGAACTCCTGCGGAACAAAATTCCGGCACACCAGCGACGCTGATATAACCTCGGCAGTTGCGAGAGTCGTTAAATAAAACATATATAGATTTTTTTAAATTTTACTTTGCATGTTGCGTTATGATACATCATAGCAGCCTAACCAGTGAAGTACACAAAATGACGGCTGGAATTCAGTTAGGGAGAGTGGAGAAGATGGAGAAGACATCGCTTAGAATTCAGTGAAATAACATGGAGTATATGCTCAGTGAAAAGGGACATACATTGTTCGTTGATTATGGCCACAAGTTTCAACACAACAAGGCACTCGAAGGTGATATAAAATTTTGGGCCTCCATTGTAGAAAAAAATATGATAGTTTTGTAAGAACTGACATTAATATCAATAGCAGAACAATTTTTAGACTAATCGTGAAACGAGCTAGCCTGGGTTCAGATCCTGGTTGGGACAAGTTACCTGGTTGAGGTTTCTTCCGGGGTTTTCCCTCAACCCATTAAAAGCAAATTCTGGGTAACTTTCGGCGTTGGACTCTGGACTCATTTCGCTGACATTATCACCTTAATCGCAATCAGAATATAGATAAACGTAGTAATTGATAAATCATCGTAAAATAACCAATTAAAAACAATTTTTAGTTCATAATAATGAAAAGCTATGTCATAATAGTACATTATGCAACGAGCCTATAATGACAGTAATTAAGACGTAAGTATGTTTGTTTATGAAACGAGAGCAAGCGAGTTTCATAATTTTCATACGAGCGTCTTAATTACCATTATAGGCAAGTTTCATACGACTTTTTAAGCTCTACCATATTTCTAACATGAAATAATTCAAAAGTAGGTCATGTTCATGATTATGTAAGTGAGTAGCGAATTGTCCTGAATTGTGAGATGTGCGCAGACGCGAAAGTATTGATTTTTTCCGACGCCGAATGCCATTGACCTTGACATAACGTAGAGAATAAGATTAATCTTGATATAACCTGGAAATTGATTTAGAATTGAAAAACGAGATGACAAATTGAATTTATTTGAATATTATTTACAATTAACGCTAATTATTACAGTAACAGAACATAACCTTTTGCGACAGTATTGGATTTCCAGCCTCCGTGACTTTTCGCTAATTGTCTTTCGATTGCATATCCGAGAATAATCGACACTTGCGGTTTCATAATGGTACAATGGTTATTTATCATTGCCTGAAACCCGAACTTTAATGAATAGGTGTACTTTAATGAGGTGCATTAAAGGGCTACTACCAGGTGTATAATTACTACATTTCGGCATGGTCGAGTATACTTACTTACTTACTTACTTACAAATGGCTTTTAAGGAACCAGAAGGTTCATTGCCGCCCTTACATAAGCCCGCCATCGGTCCCTATCCTGTGCAAAATTAATCCAGTCTCTATCATCACACCCCACTTCCCTCAAATCCATTTTAGTATTATCCTCCCATCTACGTCTCGGCCTCCCTAAAGGTCTTTTTCCCTCCGGTCTCCCAACTAACACTCTATACTATGCATTTCTGGATTCGCCCATACGTGCTACATGCCCTGCCCATTTCAAACGTCTGGATTTTAAGTTCCTAATTATGTTAGGTGAAGAATACAATGCGTGCAGTTCTGTGTTGTGTAACTTTCTCCATTCTCCTGTAACTTCATCCCACTTAGCCCCAAATTTTTCCTAAGAACCTTATTCTCAAACACCCTTAACCTATGTTCCTCTCTCAGAGTGAGAGTCCAAGTTTCACAACCATACAGAAGAACCGGTAATATAACTGTTTTATAAATTCTAACTTTCAGATTTTTTGACAGTAGACTGGATGATAAAAGCTTCTCAACCGAATAACACGCATTTCCCATATTTATTCTGCGTTTAATTTCCTCCCGAGTGTCATTTATATTTGTTACTGTTGCTCCAAGATATTTGAATTTTTCCGCCTCTTCGAAGGATAAATCTCCAATTTTTATATTTCCATTTCGTACAATATTCTGGTCACGAGACATAATCATATACTTAGTCTTTTCGGGATTTACTTCCAAACCGATCGCTTTACTTGCTTCAAGTAAAATTCCCGTGTTTTCCCTAATCGTTTGTGTATTTTCTCCTAACATATTCACGTCTTCCGCATAGATAAGAAGATGGTCGAGCATAAAGACTTAAATAGACAGGTGATAAGGAATAAATTTTAACGTAATTACGCTTATTGAATTGTGCGAACACTTCCAATCATATCACTGACATAGCCAAAACTTCAGCAATGTGTCTAATTCCCGGTCCTAAGTCTGCAAATAGGAACAGAAATGTTTGCTTTTCTTTCAGCAGTACAGGTGGATTTTTGTTAAATTCTTCAAAATTATGGGACGCAAATTACGTGCCCTACGAATTAAACATCGGACGCAATTTAGAGCTATTTTTACTCGGGGACGTAACTTAGTGTCACCGCCCGAAACATTCTGTCCCTCTGCTACAATTTGGACTCGTCTTACATATCAATCAATCAAACTCCTGTATCTCCTCATGAGGAGCATAGGGCATTCACAAAGTGCCTCCATCGGACCCTATTTGTAGCCAACTTCTTCACTTCGCTCCATGTTTCCCCCTCCCTAGCAATTTCCTCCAAAGCTCTTCTCTTCCATTTATTTTTTTGGCCTTCCTCTTGTTCTACTACCCTGGGGGTTCCAATCCAAAGCCAGTCTTTCTACTGCTCCATCTTCTTTCCTGATTGTGTGCCCTATCCAATTCCACTTTCGTCTTTTGATTTCTATTGTGATTTCTTTCTGATTTGTTATCTTCCATAGTTCTGAGTTTGTGATCATATCTTGCCATCTAATTTTTAAAATTCTTCGTAAACATCTATTAAAAATGTTTGCAGTTTATTTAGTATAATTTTACTTGTTTTCCATGTCTCACAGCCATATAATAAGACTGATTTCACATTGCTATTAAAGATTTTAATTTTTGTAGATCTAGATATAATATAAGATTTCCATATTGGATACAACTGGACAAAAGCACTATTTGCATTTTTTATTCGGTCAACGTAGGGTCCATCGGGATCTTTGCATTATTTCCATTAATAAAATTGTTTTAGGATGTGCCGGTTATTAGCCAAAACAGCACCCGAGTCCGGTGGTGGGGCAGCCACCTAGGCTTCCGGACCTGCCCTCCTCGGATCTTGTTAGGCGGAGCTAGGGCATTTCCTCCCTTGCTCATTTGCTATGGGTTTCCCGCCAATACTCGGGTGGCTATCTGCAGTGGTTCGCTGTGGTTGCCAAACATCACGAAATTGTAACGTAATAGAAATGCAACCAGCACACCACTATCGCAAGGAGAGGGGTAGAGTGGGTATCTCCTCAGGTAATACAGCGAATAACTACCAGCGTATTCCGAATCTCACCGGTCCGGTGGCATCAATGACGTCGCGTTGCAGAAAAATAAGGAACAAAACTGCTGGAAGGATCGATGCTGTCATGGCGACTGTACAAGTTGTTGTCTGTGCTACGCTAGCAAAATTTTGCAAAATTTTCGTACTCCCATCTCGTTCAAAGAAAAGAGAACATAAACAACTTATTTCTTGAACCGGTAGTAATAACTGGTCCGTTGACATGTTCGCTCATAAGCCATTAACATATTGTTTTTACGTTGTGCTCATTACAAACAAAACAGCAGAACTAAAGCAGAACACACCGCCATGGCACAACAGTGCACGATGTTATTCGTCTGCTAATTCCCGCCCTATACAAGAACCAATCAGATTCACTGATGGCGGCTGATGGAGACTGCCACCACCTCTGCAAGTTGATGGCACCGGTGCGACACCGGTGGAGCAGCAATGACGTCATCTGTGGAATTCGGAACACCGTGATGCCATCGGATTGCTCACCGGTGAGATTCGGAATATGCTCTACAGAGACGGACTGTGACCAAAAATAGAAGGAATATAATAATCTTCTACTTATTAACTACACATTCTTTTTTCCATGTTAACTTTTATCCTCCTATTCATTATTTTTGTATTATTAATAGAATCAAATATATTTTCTTATTTACCATAAAAAGAACGTGTAGGCCTACTTTACATCCGCATATATTTGAAATTAGAAAAACATACCAGGCTGGTCAGGAAGTTGTAACTTACACTACATACTTAAAAAAAAGTCGAATTATTTTATCCCGATTAAAACATAGAAGCCGATACTTTTTATTGTTTGTTTATTAATTAAATATTCAAATTACACTACATACGTCGAAAAAAAAAACGTCGAAGTATTTTACCCCGAATAACACATAGAAGCCGATACTTTTTATTGTTCGTTTATTAATGAAATATTCAATTTACAGGTAAGGGCGTGGTAGTCTTTATATCAAGAAGAATAAAGGTAACGTACATTGTTCTTTTATACTTCATTTAAAATATTACTACAAATTAAGTGTCTCATATTTTTGCCATCTGCACAAAAGAAATACTTTTGCTCCCATGCTCCTTAAAATTAAGGTTTTGCATATTATCTGTTTCCTGTTTTGGAAAAGACATCGAAACATATTATCCTACACACTTGGAACATTACATGTATACGTCTCCGCTACTCATAAATGTTTTGTCTTATATCGAAGTGATGGCTGTAAACGGAGGGTGGGGGCACAGTCTACTATATACAGTCGCGAAGCTCAATATGTAGTAAAAATGCAAACACGGGTAGTTGCCCACCACTAGGATCGCTACTATCGCCTCATCATCGCAGATCTCTCTCCTAGTAGATGACAAAATATGTTACACTTACGTTGTATTCTTTTGGAAATATTAACACCTTCCTTCCATTATTGAAATATTAGATGCATAATGTTAATTTATTATTTTAATGAAGTATATTAAATTCTACCATAAACTCGAAGATACCTGCAAGAAATAGGTTAATATTATTTTTGTTTGTGCAAAACGAACTGAAATTTACTATAATCGCTTCACTCATTCAAGATTATAGCGATAATTAACTATGAAACCAATAAATATTAATTTGCATTTCTCTTTACAACAATAATAATGGAAATATGAATTAATGGAGTAACTTACGTGTACCGGGACTTGTAGTGTAGGCTTACGTAGTTAACAAAGTGGGATGAGGTTAAGCAATAATAATCACACCAGAATGGGAAATAAAACGCGATCAATAAATTTTATTGTAACGGACTTTTTCTACGTCTCTAGTAAAGTAACAAATAAAAATAACAACAAAATTAACAGCTAAAATTAAAAACATATCCTTTGAAAAAAAAGTAGGCCTGAGCAATAATAATCCCACCAGAAATGAAAATAAAACGTGATCATTTAATTTTATTGTAACAGACTTTTTCTACGTCTCTAGTAAAGTCAGAAATAAAAATAACAACAAAATTAACAGCTATAATTAAAAACACATCCTTTGAAAAAAAAGTAGTCCTAAGCAATAATAATCCCACCAGAATTGAAAATAAAACGTGATCAATAAATTTTATTGTAACAGACTTTTTCTACGTCTCTAGTAAAGTAACAAATAAAAATAACAACAAAATTAACAGCTATAATTAAAAATATATCCTTTGAAAAAAAAAGTAAGCCTAAGCAATAATAATCTCACCAGAATTGAAAATAAAACGCGATCAATAAATTTTATTGTAACAGACTTTTTCTACGTCTGTAGTAAAGTAACAAATAAAAATTTAACAAAATTAACAGCTATAATTAAAAACATATCCTTTGAAAAAAAAGTAGGCCTGAGCAATAATAATCCCACCAGAATTGAAAATAAAACGCGATCAATAAATTTTATTGTAACAGACTTTTTCTACGTCTCTAGTAAAGTAACAAATAAAAATAACAACAAAATTAACAGCTATAATTAAAAACATATCCTTTGAAAAAAAGTAGGCCTAAGCAATAATAATCCCACCAGAATTGAAAATAAAACGTGATCAATAAATTTCATTGAAACAAACTTAATTTTTCTACGTCTCTAGTAAAATATTATTATTCCAATTATTGTATTTTAGCCATTAACATTTTCATTACAACCAATAACGAACATTTCACAAGCATCAATGTGAAATACGCAACGAGCTAGCACTCGATGGAAATACGACACAGTCCAAAGTCGACCGTGGACAGTCTATTGTTTCTAGTTCACGAGATTTGCAAAAAATCACCTCAAGCTTCGCGACTGTATATAGTAGACTGTGGTGGGGGTATGATATGGTTACGCTTGAGTGGAGGCAGGGGCATGTGTCGCAACACAGCTTTTGGCGATCACTGGTCTTACGTATAGTGCAGGCTAAAACAGTTGCTCTGCTGACCTGTATGTATGTGACGTCACAGTTTTCTGAAACGTTGGCACAAGAAAAGGGAGTAATGGGGTTACAAAATGGATTCCAAGTACAGAGCCTGTGTAAATGGAACAGTCCGCACAGCGAGTTGCTACAGATACAGCTCGACTTAAAGCCGAGCACAAGACAGCAAATGAATAGAGGATGTGTGCAAGAGAGAGAGGAGATATTGATAAAAGAGGGAGAAGGGGAAACATGAGGGAAGTTGGGCCAGGCCGTGAACAAAAGTCCCAAGTTTGGAAACCACCAGGAGAAGAGGAAGAAGAGGAGCAAATATCAAATATACGAGATTATAGAAAGTGATACAGGAATCGTTAAATCCATTTCTTTGCCCTTCTGCGTCAGTGAACTGACTAAAATTGAGATCTTCTCCTCGTTCCTTAGAGCTATGTGGACCTCTGCAGAAACGGAAAGGGATCCAATCTTGTAACATTGTTCGACGAAGTCGGGGCTACGGCAAGGGAGGTAGTGTTTCTTAGCCAAATGGCAATCGAGATGTGTAACTTTCTAAATAAAGGTGCATGCACATGAAAGGGTAGGGAATTACAGTAAGGTAGTTGCTTAAGGGCAAAGAGTCGAAAGAGAAAAGGGGATGAAAATAAATGCCAGATTCTGATGCTGTTTGCAGATTACATACAACCATTAAAGAGCGAAGCTTTGAGGGGACAAGAGAAAAGCTCCAGAACAGAATCAACAAAACTGTTTATGTTTGTAAATTAATCTGCTTATTATGCATTATAAGAAACTCGAGTTATACAAGACAATGACATGACATCGAATTGTGCTTTCTGTACAATGTTGACTTGTTCCACATCTCAAAGCTACAACGTGGGTTTAATGTCTATGGAATATAGTAATTGAGATAAAAAATAATGAAGATTCAGCAGCTTGTGGAAGCCTTGCTTGTGAGTTTCAATTTTACCTCTGGCATGGATGGGTTATCAAAATGATGTTTTCTATCCTAATTGGAGACTATCATGCTAACCTCACGTCACGTTGCCCGTTTAATGCGAGGTAGCAAAAGTCAAAATATGGGTTTAGAGTAACATTAAAAGGATGAAGAAAACGTTAACAAATGGATTAATCTTGCTCAGGATAGGGAGCGATGACGGACTTATGGCTATATGAGGGCGGCAATGAACCTCCGGTTTCTCTAAAAGTCGTAAGTAAGTAGTAAGTGAGTGAGTAAGTGAGTAATTAAGTAAGTAATCGTTGTTTCCTGCATTTAGGAATTCTGACAATTCAACTGCAGTCCCAAAGGGACGGAATGCTGTTCTTCAGACAGAGTTCGTGTGTACTCATAGCTGAGCCGACGAAGCACTGTTGCCAAGCACGTACAGTAGATGATCATAATTTGAGAGTGTGTTAAATTGGTTGGATAACGTAACGTTCCCAGATGTTGATGTTGAGGGACAACTCATCGTAGATTTGCGTTCAGATTTTTTCCGCCAAATTACAAATTGAAATTCTTCAGAGTTAGATGCCTTATCTCTCATTCTTTTATTGACTTGTTTATTTTTAACTCGCTCATCAAACGTTTGAATGAGGAAAGTCTTGAGACTACTATCGACACCTACAGCTTGTAGTACTTCAAGGTTCAGTGCAGCATGACATAAAGTACACATTCGTGAATTAGATGATAGAACTGATGATGTTTCCGAATCCGTATCAATTTCATGTTCCAATTTTGAAACCATGATCATGTCGATGTCATTATTCACGCCGGTCGTCATCAATAAATCAATCAGAGATAACGTTATTACACACACGCAGTGGTTAAATGTATATATTTTGATGAAATAAAGAAATAAGCACTGTGCAAGCAAAATCAAAAAGGAAAAACACAACACATTTCAACTAGAAATAAATAAATAAATACTGTTCACCAAACACGATCGCTTCGCGGTAGGCTATACTGCAAGCATGTCTTACTCGTACTGCTACTCGAAAGAGATTCATAAGTAGGCTTCGTATTCCAGCTACCTATAAACGGGTATGAAGTTGCCTGATTCAAAGTATATGTGACGTCACAGCGCAGGTACAGGTACGTTCGTATACAAAATAGTTACGCATTCTCTGCCCTCTTCCTCTAGAACAGGCCTGCACAAACAGCGCTCAACGAGCGGTGTTTACCGCTCGCCGAAACGGAGAGGAAGATACGTCAGAATGACATAGACTTGCTATAGGCAGAGGAGAGGGAAACGACCACTCAGCTATCTAGTGGAGTGCAATGTGTAGGTCTACTCTCAGTAACTGTTTCACGTTGCTTATCTACTGCTACAGTACAGTATGGAGAAATCTAAAACACGGAACATAACATTTAACATTTAACGATTTACAGCTCGAACTTATTGATCTTCAATGTGACCCAAGGGCTAAAGATCGTTTGAATAATACTACTAGCCTGGTTGAGTTTTACAAGACTGAACATTAGCAATCAGTGGCGTAGCATGAAATTTTGAGCAGGGGAAGCTTACTCAAGTTGTCTTTCATGCAATATGAGAAAACGTATTACAAAAATATAGTCTTAAAATAAATAGTAGTCAATGTCAAGTCAACAGTCGGAAATTGGTTGGAACCTCGTAAGTAACACCAATAAGGCATGACCTCAAATGGTACGTAGTAAAATATGATTTCACGGTTTACACATCAAATAGACAAGTATAGTATTACACTAGCTCTCTCCCTGTCATACTTAAAGAAATCACAATATTAACAGTCAATAAATACAGTAATAGTATCATTAAGTAAGTATGCGTCTGTCTTTTGGTTGTGTCCTTCATTGACAGCAAGGGAGTCGGTCATTTGTTGTTTAGATCACACTTTTGTTCATAAGTCAGTCCTGATAATGGAATTGTCCTAAAAAATTAAAATAAATCGGTGTCAGGAACTGTTATTTGACTCATTATTTATTATATCAGCCACAATGCACACTAACACTTCAACTGAACACAACTGATGAAAAGGGATAACTCGCAAACTACTTATGTATTTTCAATGTCCAAGCTAGCTTCCTGCGAGCCTTGCGACCAGGGTAGTTTAGTTAGAAAGGGATGGAAAATCTGCGGGGTGGGTTACACAGAAGAATGAGTGTAAGAAACCAGTCTGCTTGGAAGCTGGTGTGTGCGGCTTCTTGTTTACTGCTGCATCACAAATCATCCTGAGCTGCCGCATCACAATATTTAACGCGTAAATATAAATTTTATTAAAATAAATAAATAATTTTGTCCATAGACTGCAGGTTTATTATGAAATTATTATTAACTGGGGAAGCTGAGCTTTTTAGCTTACATTGATTCTACGCCACTGTTAGCAATAATATCCACGACTACACAGGCTGGCTGTGAAAATTATTGCTACGTTTGCCTCAGCATTTATATTTGTGAGCAACTGTTTTCTATAATCAACTTTAATAAAGGCAGACATCGAACATCTGTAACTAATGTTTCATTATGATCAGTAGGCTACTGTTCCTTTGAGCTGCCAACAGCATAAAACCTCGTTTTGATGTACTGATAAATAAAAATATAACAAAATGATATTGTACATTTAAGTAGCTATAGAATTTCTAATACTTCTGTAAAATAAATATTTCTTTATTAATTAATAATAGTCCAAGATAGTTTTGCAAACACTGAACGGGAATTCATTTCATAAGCACTCGTAATAGCACTTCCTTATGTGTATAAGTATTTTGTACGAGATCCACCCCTTCTCCAGTCCACCCTTATACAGAGCGCAGCTAATATCTGCATCCCGCTCATGAGCTGTGAGCCGGCTCGGAGAGCGCAAACCTTGTGCAGGCCTGCTCTAGAAAGTCAAAACCGGGACGCAGTCATAGTGAGTAGTCTTATCGGTCACTGCTCTTACTAGACGTATTATTTAAATAACTACATCTTTGTGGCTCATTGAAGGTTCATTGCAGAGCGTGTAATATTGCGGGGCATAGTTGAGGATATTTGAACTAATATTTTTACTGTCAATATAGACAACATTATTTATAAATTCTGTAAAATAAACGTAAAACCGACAAAAAATAGTGCACTGAATGAAAGTGGATCGTGTCTTCAGAAAATTTTGGGACCACTGCATTAGACTACTGGGTGTTCATTTCAAAGTGTGTCATGACGTCACTGTTGTGAGTCAGCGATTTGAAGCGAGTTTCAGCTATTATGTCAGAGAAGTTGCCTATTAATCAAGTCGTTCATTCTGAACTTGAGAACGTGTATGGTATAACTTGAACGTCGTAGCAACAGATGGCAGTCTGTAAAGTTTGTGTGCTACCATAACCTCTTTCGAACTGTGTTTTGCGCGGGCAAGTCGTACGCAGGGTATTTGTTATCATCGGTTGCGTACGGCAACATTCCACAACACAAATCAAATGTTCCGTATACATGTTGACCGTCGAAGTTAATGTCAACAAATACTGTACGTAAGTAATCGTCTTAACCCTCTCCCCATATCCCGACAGTAAGAAAAACAACTCACCTCAGTACGTTTTTCCAAACGGTTCATATTCCTGCCAATACAGGCGTTACAGTACGTATCGGTAAGTACTCTTCGGAATGAACGCCGTACTTGCTAGGCAACTTCTCTGGCACATAGGTAATACGCCTCTGCGGAAGTGTAGGAAGATTGAATTCTCTAGGCCAGTGATCGCCAAAAGCTGTGTCGCGACACATGCCCCTGTCTCCACTCAAGAGTAACCATGACATCATACCTACAGCCTCTGTTTACAGCCTTCACTTCGATATAAGACAAGAAATTTATCAGCAGCGGACGTACACATGTAATGTTACAAATGTGTAGGATAATATTATGTTTCGATGTCTTTTCTAAAACAGAAACAGGTAATATGTAGAAACTTAATTTTAAGGAGCATGGGAGCTAAAGCATTTCTTTTGTGCAGATGGCAAAAATATGAGATACTTAATTTGTTGTAAAATTTTAAATGAAGTATAAAAGAACAATGGACGTTATCATTATTCTTCTTGATATAAAGACTACCACGCCCTTACCTGTAAATTGATTATTTCATTCATAAACGAACAATAAAAAGTATCGGCTTCTATGTCTTAATCGGGGTAAAATACTTCGACGTTTTTTTTCCGATGTATGTAGTATAATTTGAATATTTCATTAATAAACAAACAATTAAAAATTATCCGCTTCTATGTCTTCATCGGGGTAAAATACTTAGACGTTCTTTTTAAGTATGTAGTGTAATTTAGAACTTCGTGACCAGCCTGGTACGTTTTTCTAATTTCAATTATCTGCTGATGTGAAGTACACGTTCTTTTTATGGTAAATAAAAAAATATATTTTATTTTATTAATAATACAAAAATAATGAATAGGAGGATAAAATATAACATGGAAAAAAGTGTGTTTAGTTAATAAGTAGGAGATTATAATATTGTTTTTTGATCACAGTCCGTCTCTGCAGTGTTATTCACTGCATTACCTGAGGAGATACTCACTCCACCCCTCTCCCTACGACAGTGGTGTGCGGGTTGCATTTCCATTACGTCACAATTTCGTAATGATTGGCAACCACTGCTGTAGGCTCATCGACTAGCCACATGACGACATACAGCGAGCCATGACACACTTTGAACTGAACACGCATTATATCTAATGATAATTCAAATTTCCTATAAAATTAATTCATTGTTACTTTAAATGGAGACATATATTAACACAAATCAGTCTACAAGCAAATGCCGATATAAATGATTAATTTGGCGAAGTATTAACGTCCTATCGTTCCGTTTATTTGGCCTCGTTGCCTCTTGAATGGGAAGCTATTGGAACCGCCCTCCCCTCTTCAACCCTATTTGGGCCATTGTTTGTGGCTGGCAAGTATCCTTGTTTGCAGAAGTCTGCTCGGAATACTAATTCAAAATAAAAGCAATAAGAACTGAAAACTCCCTTTTCTGGAAGAAACTGCGCTACACGACATCACAATGGGACGGGAATTCCGAAGTCTGGCATGACTGACTCCACGTTAAGCAATTATTTAAATTACAATGTTTCCTCATCAGATTTTCGACTCTTGGGAGATGAATGAAGGCAAAAAGAGCCTTGCCTGGGCGGACGCGTGTCTTCGCAGTGACATCTGCTTCAAAGGCAGCGGTACACTCTGGTACGGGTTTAACTCTTCAGCATCTTATACACCGATGTTTTGTAGATCTGAAGAATAACTAGCATCGTTTAGTTCTCATATCACGAGAAGTCTGATGGAACTCTGGTCATTTATATTCGAAAAATTATGAAAGGTCGACTGGGGTAATTATGCTACTAGGGTTAGTGTGTTACAAAGTATTGAATGTTGCTATAGACTGAGACAAAATATTATAATCTATGTAATCGAGATATGAGTACTTATTCATCATCATAGGAAACGGTCAATGTGATTTCCATAAAAAAAAGAGCATTCGATATTACCAGAGGTGGCACAGTCATCAAAACAAGAAAAAAGTCCAACAAACATGGGCACTAAAATTAATATCTTCCGAAATATGAGTACTTGTTCATCAAGATAATAGGATATGCTCAATGTGACTTCTATTAAAAAAATCTTTCAGTATTACGAGAGGTTATAATATTCATCAAAACAAGAAACAGTCTAATAACATGGATCCTAAAATTAAATGTTTTATGAAAAAGGGCTTTGAAATAGTTATTGTAAGAACAGCACATTTTCTAATGTGAGTTCATTGCTTGTTTCTTATTGGGTATACAGTACCATATCGAAAATGCTCTAAAGAAAAGACTAACAAGGTGTGATTCCCTAAGACATAGGGCAGGAGGATGTGTTACAATGAATGGAAATCACATTTGTCAGTGAAATGTGTTCTAAAGTGTCAGTGAAATGTGTCTTAGTGCCAGTGCAGTGAGTGAGATGAGGGTGAAGTGAAAGACTATTAGTACCAATGTGAAACTTATGTAATATCTATACATATAGGTTGTAATGGGAAATTAGGTTTACTTATTAATTAGGTTATTTTATGTATTACTATTAATTGTAATTATTGTGTATTAATTTTTTATTGTGTGTAATTAAGTTATCACTGCCACCGAGTGTTTCCCCACTTGCAGTGTAAATGAATACATACATACATACATACATACATACATACATACATACATGCATACATACATACACACATACATACACACATACACACATACATACACACATACACACATACATACATACACACATACACACACATACATACACACATACACACATACATACATACACACATACATACACACATACACATACACACATACATACATACACACATACATACATACACACATACATACACACATACATACATACATACATACATACATACACATACATACACACATACACACATACATACACACATACATACATACATACACACATACACACATACACACATACATACACACATACATACATACACATACACACATACATACATACACACATACATACATACATACATACACACATACATACACATACATACACATACACACATACAGACATACACACATACATACACACATACATACATACACACACATACATACATACACACATACATACACATACATACATACATACATACATACATACATACATACATACATACACACATTGAGCATGTCTATCATGTTGGTGAATAAATAGGCCTACTCATATCCAAGAAGATACCAATTTTAAGACCCTTGTTTATTAGAATTTTTTGTTTTATTTTTATGAATATTGCCACCACTGAGAATATTGAATTCTCTTATTTTGATGAAAATCACATTGAACATATCCTATGATGATTATGAGCAACCTTAAGCAGAAAAACTAAAATACAGGCACTGGAGACCTGTGTTTATCCTGTATTACTTTATGGGTGCCAAACAGGGAAACACAGGACCAAACTACAAACGTGTCAAAGGAAAATGATGCGCAAAATTATGGGCGCATCACTGAAGGAGAAATTCCCAAATGCGACACTGTACCAACTGGCAGATACACAGGACATCACACATGCAGCCATTACATCCAAACGGAAATGGGGTGGACACGTGGCCAGGCTACCAGGCGACAGATGGACATACCGAGCTACCATGTGGGACCCCCGTATAGGAAGGAGACTTCAAGGCAGACCTCGGCGAATATGGGCAGACTTCTTCAAAGAACAGGCACGTCAACAATGGTCCAGAGAGGCAAGAGACAGAAGAAAGTGGAAACTACTCGAGAGACATTTGTGCATAGACAGGAAGTTGTGAAAGGCAGTGAGAGAACCATTGTTAAAGGAATTCAAGTTCCTAGACTTAATATCACTTCTAACGTGAACTAGCTCACCACGTTAGGCAAGTAGAGCTTTCCCTTATTTAATGAGACCTTTGCCCTTCATGGGATACAATAGGCTACCTTTATCTTTATCTTATTACTCTTATCTCGGAAGATATTAATTTCAGGACTCATATTATTTATTATACTTTTTTCTCGTTTTGATTAATACTACTGCCCCTCAATATATGTATTGTTTTTTAACACACGGTATATTTTGAATATAGATTTTTGCTAATCTACACACCACGCCACTGCTCCGACAGTGGAAACACACCCCACGTAGTTGAATAGGAAATCCCTGCTCTGTAACTCATATTGTAAATTATGTTTTATTTAACGACGCTCGCAACCGTCGGGGTTATACTATCAGCGTCGCCGGAGTGCCAGAATTTTGTCCCGCACTTCTTATACAGCCAGCAAATCTACTGACATGACCCTGTCGCATTTAAGCACACTTAAATGTCATCGCCCTGGGCCGAGATCGAACACGCAACCTCGGGCACATAAGCCCAGCACTCTACAGACTGCGCCACCCAGGTAGACTGTAACTCATATTAAATCGACATCCCTGTCTGCGTACTTGAAATGTTTGCCATTTTGTATATGTAAGAACTATCTAAATTGCCATCCATTTCTGGTCTGCGTAGTTTCGTGTTCTCAGCTTGACAGCTACTAGTCTACTGCGTGTTCAGTTCAAAGTGGGTCATGGCTCGCTGTATGACGTCATTTGGCTAGTCGATGAGCCTAGAGAATTTAATCTTCCTACACTTCCGCAGAGGCGTATTACCTATGTGCCAGAGAAGTTGCCTAGCAAGTACGACGTTCATTCTGAAGAGTACTTACCGATGCGTACTGTAACTCCAGTAGCGGCAGGAATGTGAATTGTTTGGAAACACGTACTGGGGTGAGTTTTTTTCTTACTGTCGGGTTATGGGGAGAGGGTTAAGACGATTACTTACGTACAGTATTTGTTGACATTAACTTCGACTGTCAACATGGACACGGAGCATTTGATTTGTATTGTGGAATGTTGCGGTACGCAACCGATGATAACAAATACCCTGCGTGCGACTTGCCCGAGCAAAACACAGTTCGAAAGAGGTTATGGAAACACACATCTGTTGCTACGACGTTCAAGTTATACCGTACACGTTCTCAAGTTCAGATTGAACGCCTTGATTAATAGGCAACTTCTCCGACATAAAAGCTGAAACTCGCTTCAGATCGCTGACTCACAACAGTGACGTCATGACACACGTTGAAATGAACACCCAGTATATACTGACTCGGAACATTGTGTGGGAGAAGCAGCGATCAACAAGACTACAAGCCTCCAACATTCTGTGAGAAAGTTATGTATAACAATATGGAAAGAGTTTTCCAGAGTTTTATCATTTATTAAAGCTTTATTAGACGCCTGAGAAACAGACTCTATCACGAACTTCTACGTACGAGCTACGTCACAACAATGGCAGATTCAGATTACACACCTCTCTTGTTTATTTTATGAAGTTACATCAACTAGAACTCTACTTCTTATGATTCTGTGTTTCGTTTAATCATCCATTACTCAACGAAAATGTTGTACGTAATAGGAAATGTTAAAATTAGTTTGTCTTGTCTACATTCAGTATGAATTACTGAATGTTAACTCTCATTTTTCGAAGAGAACTTTCACATAGTCTACGTTTTTATAAAGTATGCGGCGATTTGGAAACTGTAAGAAGTTATTTTAGATATAACAGGGATATTAATTTTTCACAAATAAAATACTTCGGAATATGTATGATAAGACTTTGTGTTAAATTCTAACGCACCTTGTTTACATGTTTCATGGGTCATCCTCAGAACTGGTCGTTGTTGGTCTTGACGCCTCTTATTTCTTTCATGTGAGGGTGTGTTCGTGTGGTGTAACGTAGAGTCAAAGAGTGTGTGTGTTCTGAAATTGAGTTGTGTGTCGAGAATTTCGTTAGGGTGTGTTTTCGTGTGTCTGTATAATTAATGTTGTTCTAGTGTGTTTAGTTTCTGGCTTTTTGGTTGGATGTGTAGTATTTCCATGTCTGTGTTGATGTATCTATGGGTGTGGTTAGCATTTGTGATGTGTTCTGCATATGTGGAGGTGTTTTATAACTTTGTTATGGCTCTGATATGTTCTTTGTAACGTGTTTGAATTGATCTGCCTGTCTGTCCTATGTAGACGTTTTTGCAGGTGTTACATTTGAGTTTGTATACGCCTGTGAGGTTGTACAGGGACATCATTTTATTTTTACTAACATTTTTAATATTAACCTGGCTATACCTTTCTATTAACGATTGAAACAGGAAACACCGTTTGCTCCCCCTTCCACGACTGGAGTTCGATGATACTGGCGTAAAATACAAATCACTTTACTAGGTATAGGAGGGAAGAAAAGTAGTTCATCCATTTATGTAAACTAGGAAATATCGCAATTTTGAGTTTGATAATTTTCATTAGGTTTTTGTTTAATCAGAATACAGTAATGTATTAACATTTAGTGTTTTTACTCACGAATTGAGCTATCCATTCGGACGTTTTAATTATGCAGTGTATATTGTACTGTTACAGCACATTAGCGTACAATATAGAGAATGAAGTTAAATTGAAAAATAATCATAATATGGATATTTAAACACATTTTTGAAAATGGTGGCCTTCATTTCGATACAGGCTTCAGTTCTTTTGTGCATATTATCACACTATAGACTACTGTACCTAATTCCAATTACCAGTTTCCTCCTTCGTTCTAGTAACTCATGTTGAAATAATTCAGTACCTACTCTATAAAAGAGTACCTTATGTACTGTAAATTCATTCTTCACTTCTGCCCGATCCGAAAGATAAAATTACTCAGAAATGCTATCTACTGTCAGTTCAAGTGGTTTTGTCGCAAGGCCGTAGAAAGGGGGGGGTCACGTGACAGTTAATTACTTAACGAGGCCCTTTTATTTAAGTTATTTTGAACAGTTGTATAATATTACGTAGACGTCCAATTCCTAACAGAAAATAATGTTTTCAGAAAAGAGCTAAGACAGCCCAGCTACTAGACTTTACAGAGGGGCAAACAGAAGCAGGTGGGGGAAACCGGGATACGACGTAGGCAAACGGACGACAGTACCTGTGCAAAAATGTCATTCAATATTGAAAGCTCTTTCGTCACTGGAAAACGCGAACATATTTCTGGAACGTACTGTACTCGCTAACTCAGTACTGCTTATGCGCCCTCGGCTCTGTGTCGTGAACGGTTGGAAGTTTACTAGTAGAGGGGGTGGGAGTGAAGTACATTCGAAAACTCAGGTACAATAAAAATTGAAGTAAAAATAAAATGATGTCCCTGTATTTGTTTGTTTGTATTGTTTGAGTGTTGAGATGTTTTTGTAGAGTGTTATTTGTTAAACTTATCGCTGGAATTTTAAGAGAGGAAAAGGAATTGGCTGGGTCACTGGCTGAGAAAAAACTGCTTTCTGAATGATGCACTGGAAGGAATGGTGAACGGGAGAAGAGTCAGTCAGTTGATAGATGGCATTAAGATAATTGTATTGATCATATGCGGAGACTAAGAGGAAGGCAGAAAATAGGAAAGATTTGAGAATGCTGGGTTTGAAGACATATCTTTGGGCAGAAAACTATGACTAAATGAATATTTACAGTGAAAATGAGTCACAATGAATGTGCGGTGAGAAGTACTGTAAGTGCAGTGCGTTAAAGAGCCAGTTCGGTATGTTTTAGTAACGGAGTAATGAGTGAAGCAAAACTATTCTGTATTGGGGGATGCTGAAAATGTAAGTAGTGAAGAGTGTATTTATTTGTAAAACATGTTTCTTTATATATTTTTGATTGCATATTATGTTATTCTCTCGTTATATTATTTGCTGTCGTTGAATTATTTTTTTATATTCCTACTTTATATTTCTTTAGTTTTTCTGTCATGTTATTTTTATGCAACTACCACAACGTAAAAACCCATTTGTCGATCAATCAAAATCAATCAATCAAAATCAATCAATCAATCAAAATAAATAAATAAATCAATCAATCAAAATCAATCAAAATCAATCAATCAATAAAAATCAATCATTCAATCAATAAAAATCAATCAATCAATCAATCAATCAAAATCAATCATTCAATCGATAAAAATCAATCAATCAATCAATCAATCAATCAAAATCAATCAATCAATCAAAATCAATCAATCAATCAAAATCAAATCAATCAAATTCAATCAATCAAAATCAATCAATCAATCAATCAAAATCAATCAATCAATAAAAATCAATCAATCAATCAATCAATCAATCAAAATCAATCAATCAAAATCAATTAAAATCAATCTATCAAAATCAATCAGAATCAATTAAAATCAATCAAAATCAATCAATCCAAATCAATCAACCAAAATCAATCAATCAATAAAATCAATCAATCAAAATCAATCAATCAATCAAAATCAAAATAACTCAACCAACCAATCAATCAACCAACCAACCAACCAACCAATCAATCAACCAACCAACCAACCAATCAATCAATCAATCAATCAATCAATCAATCAATCAATCAATCAATCAATCAATCAATCAATCAATCAATCAATCAATCAATCAATCAATCAATCAATCAATCAGACTCCTGTATCTCCTCATGAGGAGCATAAGGCATTCACAAAGTGCCTCCATCGGACCCTATTTGTAGCCAACTTCTTCACTTCGCTCCATGTTTTCCCCTCCCTAGCAATTTCCTCCAAAACTGTTCTCTTCCATGTATTTTTTGGCCTTCCTATTGTTCTACTACCCTGGGAGTTCCAATCCAAAGCCATTCTTTCAACTGCTCCATCTTCTTTCCTGATTGTGTGGCCTATTCAATTCCACTTTCGTCTTTTGATTTCTATTGTGAGTTCCTTCTGATTTTTTATCTTCCATAGTTCTGAGTTTGTGATTATATCTGGCCTTCTAATTTTTAAAATTCTTCGTAAACATCTATTAACAAATGTTTGCAGTTTATTTAGTATAATTTTACTTGTTTTCCATGTCTCACAGCCATATAATAAGACTGATTTCACATTACTGTTAAAGGTTTTAATTTTTGTAGATCTAGATATAATATAAGATTTCCATACTGGGTACAACTGGACAAATGCACTATTTACATTTTTTATTCGGTTCTTTACATCCTCAAAGGCTCCACCATCCTTGTCAATTATACTCCCCAAATATTTAAATTCTTGAACAGTATCAATGTTATTATTTTATGCTCGACCATGTCGAAATGTAGTAATTATACACCTGGTAGCAGCCCTTTAATGGACCTCATTAAAGTACACCTATTCATTAAAGTTCAGGTCTTCCACCAATCAGAAAGCACCATTGTATCAATATGAAAACGCAAGTATCGATTATTCTTGGATATGCAATCGAAAGACAACTAGCGAAAAGTCACGGAGGCTGGAAATCCAATACTGTCGCAGAAGGTTATGTTCTGTTACTATAATAATTAGCGTTAATTGTAAATAATATTCAAATAAATTCAATTTGTCATCTCGTTTTTCAATGTCTAAATCAATTTCAAGGTTATATCAAGATTAATCTTTATTTTACGCTCTAGATTATATCAAGGTCGTATGAAAATTATGAAACTCGCTTGCGCTCGTTTCATAAACATACTCGCGTCTTAATTACTACCATTATAGGCTCGTTGCATAATGTACTAATTTATTATAACTTTATCTGTCTTTTTACTATTTAATCTCATATCTTTAGAAAAACCCATTTGTAGTTAATAAATATTCGTTACTAATTGTGGCGGCGTAACAATAAAATTGCAGAGATCTGAACGTAGTGTGTCTCAAGACTGGTTCACAATAAACCGGGAACGGAAACGACAACGAGAACGAGCACGGAAATATTGTTAAAATAAATGTATTTAAATGTGAGTATTCACAATTAACTACTGTGAATGCTCACATTTAAATACATTTATTTTAACATTATTTCCGTTCTCGTTGTCGTTTCCGTTCCCGGTTTATTGTGAACCAGCCTTCACAGCCTATCCGTCACGGTTTGCTACTTCTACTACCAGACAACATCATCAAGTACCCGTTATTGAGAAGGAATCTGTGAGTTTTGTGGTGGTCAACGTATTCTGAGGAGAGTTTCTTTCCAACCGCTTCATTTTCCTCCCTTATCCCCATCACATTATTGCTCCATTATCACTGTATCAGGATCTCATCGTATCTGAATAGATCCGTAGTTTAAAAGGGACGTTAAATAAAGGACTGGCTACTGCCGCAAGCAACTGTGTGCTCCGATTGACTTCGATGCTCCAATTTCCCCCTCTTTCCTATTGGGAAGCAGCTCAATGCCGAATGAAACAGCTCGGTCTAGAAAGAGCGAGAACGGGACGAAGAAGACTTGGGAATAATGGGGTCGTGCAATAAGAAGAGGAGGAGGTGTGTGTGTGTGTGGAAAGAATGCAAAGTTGCAGACATAGGTCCGTTAGGGCTGATTCAGATATGTGAGCGAGCACAGATTGACTATTCCTGCAACGTTTTGCAGTTCTGTTTCGTCCCTGACCGACCAGCACCAATGAAATTTCAGGAGGATGAGTCCAAGTCAGTCAAATCTATTAAACGTTTAGAAAGAAAACTTCAACTTTCTCGTCACTGGAATCGGAAGTGATGCGGACTACGATACCGCATTCTATTTTATTGCCAGGAGACGCTTTTTCTATCTCAGACACGATTTGAATTCTCTTCTACTTTCTCGTGTGGAGCGCAATAAGGAAAGTAATCCTGAACAATACTTGACTTCAAGGATTTAACAGACGGATGCATCTTAAGTGACTCTGTAATCGAAAACTGAAAAATAAAGGGAATATGAGCTACAGAATTTAAGAAAGGTCATGTAATGCTTCGGAAAACTCACAGAAATCTGTTAGTGTTTACCAGAGTCTCGTGTGAGATTCATTATTATTCGGATTAAGAGGCAGACAGTAACACCAGCGTATAGGTAACGAAGTATGGACACTTCGCGTCGGTACCTTTGATGTAGCCGGACTGATTTCAATGACCTTCAAGCCAGCTAGAGCGTGAGATTCTGCTTTCTCCCTAGAGTTGGCACTGACATCACACCAGCTAGCAGTCGACACAGCGGAAATATAACACATATAATTAATACATCTAGGTACATTATGTACTCAAATAAAATAAATTGGATCCATAAAATAATAAATCCGTCATTAACTGTAATGTCTAGACTCTAGAGTTCCTTTATAATGAGAGTTGAGACGTTGAACCCAACAACAATTAAAATATGTAATGATTTCATAGCACTGAAAATGGAAAAACAAAACTCTTATGAGAAGTAAAACCATATACCTATATTATATTATATACAAAGATTAAACGAATTTGATACATAATTTTATAATGTATTACATTATTTTATAATATAATTTATTATATCTAAAATATAAAAATTATTATTACAACTAGTTTGCCACTAAGAAATAAAGAAAAGCTGTTAACTCGAATTTATTTGAAGCAAAGTGTAACTGGATTATGCAATAAGGTAGGCGATGTTTGGATCCTGTGTCTCAACTCTATACTGAATTATTATCTTAGCGTATGCTCGATTACACTAACCTCTAGCGCTTGAAAGTGGAACTAAACGCCGGTGCACAGAGAAACAAAACACAGGAAAATTCGCTCAGTGTCCTTTCTTTATAAACCCTATTCGCTGGTAACACCACAGTCTAGTATATACAGTCGCGAAGCTCAATACGTAGTAAATATGCAAACATTAGGTAGTTGCTCACCACTAGGATCGCTAATATCGCCTCATTACAGGCAATGCAAAATAGTACCGCCACAGTCTATTGTTTCTAGCACCCTCAAAACTCAAGTTTCGTGACTGTATATAGTAGACTGTGGTAACACTGTGTCACTGGAGTAGTGGTGGTCCTCCATTGAAACGTTTGAACCGCCGAATCACCTATTTTTAAAGTATACATATGTATTTTTAACTTAACACATTCATTATATCATTTATAATAATTGAATTGCACATTTTTAAAAGTTGTCAGTCAACAATTTGGTTATTTTTAGTTCTTTTTTTTTTGTTTTTTTTTTTTTTTTCCAATTAACTGCGGGCTAAAGCAAGGAGATGCACTATCACCTTCACTTTTTAACTTCGCTCTAGAACAGTGGTCGTCAGCACTCGCTGAAATGGGTAGAGTGCATAGAGGGTAACGAAATCTGCTCTGTCGTACACAAGCGATAGAGAGACAGCATACCCGCCAGCAGCCACGATTGTACGCTAGGGCAGTGTCTCGTCCGCGGGTAAGAGACGCTAGCCCGAGCGTGCAGTGTTTTGATGACCGCTGCTCTAGAATATGCCATTAGGAAAGTTCAGGATAACACAGAGGCTTTGGAATTGAACGGGTTACATTGGCTTCTTGTCTATGCGTATGACGTGAATATGTTACGAGAAAACCCAAAAACGATTTGGGAAAAACACGAAAATTTTACTTGACGCAAGTTAGGCGATTGGTTTGGAAGTAAATCTCGAAAAGAGAAAGTATATGATTATGTCTCGTGACCAGAATATTGTACAAAATGGAAATATAAAAATTGGAGATTTATCCTTCGAAGAGGTGGAAAAATTCAAATGTCTTGGAGCAACAGTAACAAATATAAATGACACTCAGGAGGAAATATGGGAAATGCCTGTTATTATTCCGCTGATAAGCTTTTGTCATCCAGTCTGCTGCCAAAAAATCCGAAAGTTAGAATTTATAAAACAATTATACTACCGGTTGTTCTGCATGGTTAAGAAATTTGGACTCTCACTTTGAGAGAGAAACAGAGATTAAGACTGTTTGAGAATAAGGTGCTCAGGACTAAGAGGGATGAAGTTACAGGAGAATGGAGAAAGTTACACAACCTAGAACTGCACGCATTGTATTATTCACCTGACATGGTTAGGAACATTAAATCCAGACGTCTGAGATGGCAGAGCTTGTAGTACGTATGGGCGAATCCAGAAATGCCTCTAATGTTGAAAATACGTGGGATAATACATAAATAATTTACATCTCTAATCTTCAGCGAGTAACAATAACACTCACTGGAAGCTTATGGTCAATAAATACTCCATTGATTGAACATATTATGCTAACGTTTTAACGTGGCCAAAATGATGTCCATTTTGCTGGTATCTAATACACTCCAAAATGTAATATTCTTGCAAACAATCCGCTATGACCTGAAATAGCTACTACTTTACTACCTCAAGAAAAAAAACCGCTGATCGCCTTGATATCGTTACTTGCGTTTTCGCATTGTAACTCAAAGAAATGAAGATTGATATATAAAAAAAAAAAAAACATTTGGCATAAAATCCATTCAGAGGAATTAAAAAAAAAAGAGAAAATTTTTGACAAGGTTACACTTCATTGTGTTACTACGTTACTCTCAGTGTTATAACTTTCGTGGAGTATGTTTCATTATTATGGAAAATATCTGGTATTCTGTCCGGAAAATAAATCTGAAAAATCTTTATTTAAACTTCTAATGAACTTAGTCTGCAGCGGAGTGCTGCATTGGAGTTAAATCGCTCGCTTGAACTCGGTCGAATGTCGCACCCTCGAGTGAGATAAGATCGGTCGTGATACGCTCGTAATAAATAGAAGCACAGTGCAAGGTCATTTCACCGACATGTCTTATCTTGTATGGAAGGTGACAGATAAGATACACATATGTTTTGCTCACACGGTAAAAATAAGGCTTTATTTTCTGCGTTTATGACAAACTTTTAATGGAACAGTCAATGGAACGTACCAAAACAGGAACATGAAGTTATAAATAAAACAATAAGAAAAACTTCGATATACAGTTATTATTGCTATTTAATAATTATTCAATATTTGATGTACCACATATTATATAATATGACAGGTCCATACATAGTGTTCCGCCTATATACTGCGACAATGTAGAAACATTTTACAAAATATTACTGATAAAGCAGTAGATTAATAACAATATTAGTACAGAGATTACGTCACAGAAAATATAATAAAACGAATAATCATGCGGCACAACTATTACAGACGGAAAGATTGATACACTAATTATTATTATTATTATTATTATTATTATTATTATTATTATTATTATTATTTTATTATTATTATTACTATTATTATTATTATTATTATTATTATTATTATTATTATTATTATTATTATTATTATTATTATATTACTAGAAAACTTGATACGGTTCTTGCATTATCGTGATTGTGTTCTCCGTTTATAATAATTACATTTACATCCAATAACATCTATAAGATGTGGGAAAAACAAAATCACTCCTGTGTGAGGGGTGGGGGGAATATTTATCTACAACATTTATATTACATTTTAAAGCAAGTTTTGTAGTTGCACTATGGAGAGGTTAGTTAAACACTGCAAAGTTTTGAAATGATAAACATCTATGATGTTACTACACAGTTCATCACTGTAACAAGAACGAATGTCTAACGCTCGGCTTATATCGTTCGAGGATTTATCGCTCGTGACAATGTTACCCATCATGCATATGCGCTACCTATTGGATTATGCTATGAACTACTTGGCACTCGAGCGAAAACGTTCGATGCAGACCTCTGGTCTGCAGTATTTGCTGCACAAGCCACTAGTAAATATATAAACTGATAAATACAAATTAAATTGTCAAGATTGATATAGAATTTAAACGATTTTAGAGGCCGTAGCATAGAACTGTAGAGAAGAATATTGATTGTTTCTTGTATACGCTCGTGTACATAACAAACAGCACTGATTATTGGAAAGGAGACAGTTTCGTATCTGACACTAATGGGCAAAGAATAATTAGTTTGGCTGTAATTGAAATCTTCAGAGCTTGCTCGGGACGGGCAGTTTTAATTGCTTTGCGAAGAAGTCCAAGCGTCACAACGTGTCTCTTGCAACAGAATGATACAGTTCGGATCTGCTTCTCGTATGATACCAAAAGTGTGTTAAATGAAACATAAAATTAATAAACATGGCGTTTTATTGCAGAATAAAAGTATAAAATTATACCTATTTTATTCAATAAAACTCCATCAGACTATCAAAGAGAGAAATGACAAGTAAAACACAACAGAAATAAGAACGAGCAAATAATAGATATGAGAACGAACATATAAATTAAATCAGAAAGAACAAATAAGAGAAACGAAAAAGAATATTAGGAATTGGAACTAACAAATAATAGAAATGAGAACAAACAAATAATATAAAAATAACAAGTGAATATTAGAAATGAGAACAAATAATATTTATTTATTTATTTTGTTTGTTTGTTTGTTTGTTTGCTTATTTACTTATTTGTTTATTTATTTGTTTGTTTACTTATTTACTTATTTACTTACTTATTTATTTATTTGTTTGTTTGTTTACTTATTTACTTATTTATTTGTTTGTTTGTTTACTTATTTATTTGTTTATTTGTTTGTTTATTTACTTATTTATTTATTTGTTTGTTTGTTTACTTATTTACTTATTTATTTATTTGTTTATTTGTTTGTTTGTTTACTTATTTACTTACTTACTTATTTATTTATTTGTTTGTTTGTTTACTTATTTACTTATTTATTTATTTGTTTACTTATTTACTTATTTACTTACTTATTTATTTATTTATTTATTTGTTTGTTTGTTTACTTATTTACTTACTTGTTTATTTATTTATTTGTTTGTTTACTTATTTACTTATTTACTTACTTATTTATTTATTTGTTTGTTTACTTATTTACTTATTTATTTATTTGTTTGTTTACTTATTTACTTATTTATTTATTTGTTTGTTTGTTTGTTTGTTTATTTATTTATTTGTTTATTTGTTTACTTGTTTACTTATTTATTTATTAATTTATGTGTTTGTTTACTTATTTACTTATTTATTTATTTGTTTATTTGTTTGTTTGTTTACTTATTTACTTATTTATTTATTTATTTGTGTGTTTGTTTGTTTACTTATTTACTTATTTATTTGTTTATTTGCTTGTTTGTTTACTTATTTACTTACTTACTTATTTATTTATTTGTTTGTTTGTTTACTTATTTACTTATTTATTTATTTGTTTGTTTACTTATTTACTTACTTATCTATTTATTTATTTATTTATTTGTTTGTTTGTTTGTTTACTTATTTACTTACTTATTTATTTGTTTGTTTGTTTGTTTGTTTGTTTACTTATTTATTTGTTTGTTTGTTTGTTTGTTCACTTATTTACTTACTTATTTATTTATTTGTTTGTTTGTTTGTTTACTTATTTACTTATTTAGTTATTTATTTATTTATTTATTTATTATTAGTATTTGTGTTCTGAACAACAGCCAGAGGCCAATTATAGTTCAGCACAATACACAAACAGAAGATACAAAGGTGCAAAAACAAATAAATAATATCTTAAATAAACAAAAACATACATAAATTAAATTGAGAACAAGAACAGTAAATACTAATAATCAAAACGAAACTATACCTTAAAAGGATCTAAATTGTGCCCATGCAAATTGGCATATTTTATTCATCTACAGACTGGAGAAAGTGATTTTGAATTTCCGTTATACATTTTTTTTTTTGAAATCTTAAACCTTTTGTAGGAATACGAAGGCTGATATTGTTTATGATAGACTCACAATCAATATCACCCTTGATAACTTTACAAAAAATTTGATAATCAAGATTTTGACGTCTAGAATAAAGGCTACAACAGTTAAAATATTTACAGGTAATCTCATAGTTAAAGTCAGAGGAATTGGGTATAAATCGAAAAGCACATAAGGAAATAAATTTTCTTTGAATATTTTCCAATTTAACCGAATCAGTTGAAGTAACGGAATCCCAGGCTACAGATGCATATTCAAGTTTAGATCGAACCAAAGCAAAGTATAGAATTAATAGTGACTCTGGAGTAGAAAAAGAATAAGTTATAGAACTTATTAAACCAAGCATTCTTATTGAATGATTATAAATATATTGAACATGATCGTGAAATTATAATTTAGAATCGAGTAATACACCAAGATCTCTAATATAATTTTTCCTAATAATACGGACGTTATTAAGAGAATAATTAAATTTTATGGAAGTAGTTTTTCGTGAGTACGAAATGACAAAAGTTTTTGTTTCATTAATTTTCATTCCATTATTGTCAGACCAAAGTTCAATAGAGTTAATATCATTTTGAAGAGTTTGGCAATCGGCAGAAATTAGAACGATAACATAGAGGTGGGAGAGAGCAAATTATAGAGATGAGAATGAAGAAATATAGAAATAAGAAAGAACAAATATTAGAATTGAGGTGGAACAAATAATAGAAATAGGTCCAAACAAAATAAATAACAGAAATAAGAACGAAAAAATTACAGCTGTAAGGACGAAAAATAATAGAAATATGAAAGAACAAATAATCCAGACGAGAACGAATCAGTAATCGAGATGGGAACGAACAGTTAATGGGGATGATTTCGAACAATTAATCGAGGTGAGATCCAACAGTTTATCGAGATGGAAACGAACAAATAATCGAGATGAGAACGAATCAGTAATCGAGATGGGAACGAACAGTTAATGGGGATGATATCGAACAATTAATCGAGATGAGATCCAACAGTTTATCGAGATGGAAACGAACAAATAATCGAGATGAGAACGAACAAATTAGAACGAACAAATGAAATAAATGAGATCGAACAAATAATAAAAATGAGAAAGAAGGAATAACAGAAATTAGAATAAACAAATAATGGAAATAAAAATGAATAATCGAAATGAAAACGAACAAATTATATAAATGAGAGAATAAATTACAGAAATGACAACGAACAAACAATAAAAATGAGATCGACCAAATAATAAAAGTGAGAAAGAACGAATAACATAAATTAGAGTAAACAAATAATGAAAATAAAAGTGAATAATCGAAATGAAAACGAACAAATTATATAAATGAGAGAATAAATTACAGAAATGACAACGAACAAAAAAAAAATAGATGAGATCGAACAAATAATAAAAATGAGAAAGAACAAATAACAGAAATTAGAATAAACAAATAATGAAGATAAAAATGAATAATCGAAATGAAAACGAACAAATTATATAAATGAGAGAATAAATTACAGAAATGACAACGGACAAAAAAAATAAATGAGATCGAACAAATAATAAAAATGAGAAAGAACGAATAACAGAAATTAGAATAAACAAATAATGAAGATAAAAATGAATAATCGAAATGAAAACGAACAAATTATATAAATGAGAGAATAAATTACAGAAATGACAACGAACAAATAAATTAAATGAGATCGAACAAATAATAAAAATGAGAAAGAACGAATAACAGTAATTAGAATAAACAAGTAATGAAGATAAAAATGAATAATCGAAATGAAAACAAAAACATTATATAAATGAGAGAATAAATTACAGAAATGGCTACGAACAAATAAAATAAATGAGATCGAACAAATAATAAAAATGAGAAAGAACGAATAACAGAAATTAGAATAAACAAATAATAAAGATAAAAATGAATAATCGAAATGAAAACGAACAAATTATATAAATGAGAGAATAAATTACAGAAATGACAACGAACAAATAAAATAAATGAGATCGAACAAATAATAAAAATGAGAAAGAACGAATAACAGAAATTAGAATAAACAAATAATGAAGGTAAAAATGAATAATCGAAATGAAAACAAACAAATTATATAAATGAGAGAATAAGTTACAGAAATGACAACGAACAAACAAAAATAAGAAAGAACAAATAATAAAAATAGACAAAATTAGACATAAAATATATAATATATAATAGTTCGACGGAGAAATATTATGTGAAAACCAATGTTTATTGTCAGTTGTTAATTTCCCTTAAATTTTGGCATTATCATTTTACCTCACTCTTAAATAAATTATACTCCCTGCAACAGCAATAACATTTATTACAAAAATCAATTCATAGTTATGGGCTAGTCGCGATAATACACATTATTATTATTATTATTATTATTATTATTATTATTATTATTATTATTATTATTTCAGAAACTATCTTCTAAAGTATAGGAGATGTGTGCAAGATTTAGCGTGCATGGATGATCCCCGATTGAGATGCAGCATGCTGCCCCATAGCTTCATTAAGGCCTCCTCTTGCCTGCCGCCATATTGCCCGCCACGACCCTGTTTCTTAATTGTTTTCCTATACTAATATCAGGATTAATATGAGCCCCTTCTGTAGAGGTAGCGACATATTTTATTAAATGCCGACAGCCATCTTGAACGGACTTCGGATGTAGAAGGGACATCCAGTCCACACTGAAGCTCTACAGTAGCTCAACAACATTATGTCCTGGGGACAATTACTTTTCTATTGAAAGACGGAATTCAATCAGGCCGAAATAAAGTGGAATATATTTTAGAGAGTTGATGTTCATGCATGTCTTCTTTAGGATACTTCCGTTTATCTTCTCACCATATTTGAAATATATTAACATTCTATGTATTTTAGCTTAATTCTGCTACACAGTTTATTTCAGTGTTTAATTAATAGTTCATAGTATTTTGTTGTTTAATTCGTAAGTAACTCTTGTATACATGTAACTCTCATCTAAATCAAATTGTTGGATTCTTTGTAAGTTCATGCATATGTATATACACTTTTTGCTGGTTGAGTGGAAGAGAAGGCCTTACGGCCTTAACTCTGCCAGCTAAAATAAATCATTATTATTATTATTATTATTATTATTATTATTATTATTATATTCCACAATAAAATTAACTTGAGAATAATGTCTCTTCGAAATAACCAAACACCTGATTGCACTTACTTACTGCACTCACCCACATCGATTTACGGGGAAACAGTTGGCGAAACTGACTAAACAAAAGAACGACCTTGCGATAAATTGATTGTGATAATTCGGTTTGCAAAAATTATCGCGATGTATGACTGTGATTGTTTGGAATTTAAAATTTCATTTCACTTCACTGGTCGAAAATGGAATGACGTCATATAAACGAAATAATCAATTAATTTTCCTTACGAATTGTAGTAATTTAAATTTTTAACGCTTATGCATATGAAGAGTCCACTGCAAGAATGATGGATGTCATTTGGAATACATTTTGCAGGAGAAGCAATTGAAAGTTTGAAATGCTTATTACTCAAAGCTTAACTGAGATTTTCCGATCATTACTAGACAATGACTATCAGTGTTAATGCCATATAAATCTCTATGTACGTTCTATATGTCTTAAGCTATGCATTGACAGTCTTGGTTCATTTTCGACAAGAAAGTGACATCCATCATTCTTGCAGTGGACTCTTCATATAGTAACAATTTAAATATTGAAATTATCTCATGGTACTATTCATACTATTGTTATTAATATTATTATTACTTTATCAGGATATCATTAACACAATTTATATAATTTTTATTATTTAATTTCACTCATTATTTAGTATTATTACTCACTGTCATATTATCATTTACGTTCCAGTTATTATTGCAATGTAGGACCATTGTGTTCAACATTAGTCTGCCTAGCTAGGCGGAAGAGAAGGCCTTCTGGCCTTAGATATGTGGGATAATAATAATAATGATATATATATATTTATTTATTTACTTATATTTAATGTGCTGTACAACAGCCAGAGGCCAATTACAGTTCAGCACAAACAATAGGGTAAACATTGGTAATTTCGTGGCAGTGGTTATTTCGTGATACTTTTTCTTTGCTCTTTTGTGAACTAACCAATGGTGTTACGAGATCCAAATTTCCGCCAAGGGATTGCATATGTTGTCCAGTTTCCAGAAACGTACAGCTAAGCTTTGTGTGACTATTGTAGTTGCTTCAGTGAGCTTTTATGTTTGGAGAGAGCAAGTTTGCGTCGACTTCTCAGGCATACAAATTTTGTGGATGTTTGTAATTACATTACAGGCTTATTACTAAAGGTAAGCATATGATATTTGGTACAAAGATTTATTGTATCTTCATGAAATTTTAGGAAATGTTTTTGGAATTTTAGATACATCTGTAGTCGCCATATAGGCTTAGCTTTACTGATAGAAATCTTAGCTGTTTGAGGCGAAATTTTGTTGAGCATCAAGTGTTACAATTTTTAAAATAGTATAAAATGTATTACAATAGGAATTTTAGAAATCTGAAGAGAAGATGTGATAACAAAAAAGAAAACGGAGACGCAATGGGTTCAATGTAGCTTCTGTTTGATTTGTTATCATGCTAAGTGTCAATGATAAGTGCTAGATGACTTACTTGCAAGAATTGTAACAGATGGAACATGGCTCCACCATTTTGGACCGGAGACAGAGGCAAACAATGGAGTGGCATCATGCAAATTCACCAAAGAAATAGAAATTCAAAAGTACACCTTCGGCAGGAAACGCTATGGCTACTGTGTTTTTCGATTCAGAAGAACTCTTGCTTGTGGACATCATGCCACACGGAACCACCATTAATTCTGACGGGTATGTTGCAACTGTTAAGAAACTTCAAGTTAGACTGAGTCGTGTTAGACGACATCGGGAGAAGCAGGATGTTCTGCTATTGCACGACAACGCACAGCCATATGTCAGTCACAAGACCACAGACCAGATCAGAAAATTCGGATAGACAACACTGGAACACCCGTCTTACAATCCTGAACTGGCACCGTGCGATTACCATCTCTTTGGTAAACTGAAGGATCCCTTCGCAGAACGAGGTTAGAAGATGACTCCCTTGTGCACGCTGCTAAAGAGTGGCTCAGACGTGATGGTCCAGACTTTTACCGTGCTGGTCTACAGACCCTCGTTCCTAGGTTACGTAAGGCAGTTGAAAGGGACAGGGATTATGTGGAAAAGTGACATTTTGTTCCTTAAGGATGCATATACATTCTGTGAAA
This sequence comes from Periplaneta americana, assembly GCF_040183065.1. NCBI lineage: Eukaryota > Metazoa > Arthropoda > Insecta > Blattodea > Blattidae > Periplaneta > Periplaneta americana. The sequence goes on along the minus strand of NC_091126.1, from coordinate 170,765,826 downwards.
ATAGCAAAGCTGTAGGATAAAATATAATTTTTAAACAAACGTTATGCATTACTTTTGGAGTTACCCTAGTAATATAGGCTATAGTAAAGTGCGTAATAAAAGTGTTCACCCTCTCAGGGCAAAGAAGATCCCTTTTAAATTTCAGTTTTTGCTTTGAATTTCATTCTTATTATGTGTTGATATGTATTTCTATGTTTTCTTGCTATGAATATTAGAGGGAATTACTATGTTTGAAGTCTTGTAACAATAAATGAGAATTTCATTTGACTTTAATGAATTTTTCCACAATTCTTCTACCTCTCACGAAATTATCAACGCAATATCACGAAATTACCAAGGTTATCACGAAATAACCATCCTTTCAGCTTAAGTTATAAAAGTGGTTTTTGGTACATATTCAAGAACGTATCCAATATTTTATGCCTCCAGATTTTTACAGAAAGTTATCGTCTTTTAGATGAAAAAATCGGAATGAGGATATATTTACACATTTGCATTTTAAATTAGTTTTCATGAAATTATCACGAAATTACCAATGCTTACCCTATAACAAAAACATTAGCAATAATTTACAATAAAAGTACAGAGAAATAATTAAATTAATGGCAATTAATTAAAATGATAATTACAAATGAAATAATGGAATCATAAATGAAGAATGGAATCATATAAAATAGTATTACAAAGATATACAAGATTATAATACAATGACAATAATGACAATGAATGGACGAGATAAAATGGATGACTAAACTACATAGCATAATAAGATGAAAGTAATTGTATTTGAAAATGAAAGATGGAATCAAGTAAATTAATAAATAACAAAATGATATAAAAGTTAGCGAGAATAATATTAAAAGACATATTTAAACAAAAGATATAATTGAAAACTGATATAAAACTTCAAAATATGTACTACACATTATATGGATCCAGGCTTGATCCATGCAAATTCGCATATTTTATACATCGGCAGACCGGAGAGAGAGATTTAGAATTTCTATTGTAAAACATTTTATGATATCTTAAACCCTTAGCAGGAATACGAAGACTGATATTGCTTAGGAAAGATTCACAATCAATATCACCCTTAAGAACTTTACAAAAAAATAAGTAATCAAGATCTAGACGTCTGGGAAATAAACTACAGCAATTAAAATATTTGCAGTTAATCTCATATTTAGAATCATCAGAATTAGGTAAAAATCTATAAGAACAAAGGGAAATAAATTTTCTTTGAATATTCTCAAGCTTAGCCGAGTCATTAATAATAGTAATAATAAATATTAATAGTAATAATAAATAATAACAACAATAGTAATATATTATGTTATATAATACCTACGCGTGCCTCTCCAAGAGAGGTTCAACGTGAAGATTTTCAAAGGTTACTTTGTTAGCTATACTTAAGTTGACCGCGCATTCCTAGTTCAAGGTACACACACTATATGGTCACCGTGGGAGGATGAAATGTGTGTCCTGGACCCCGTATTGCCTGGAGGTGCCATTGGGATTTTATCCGGAATTTTCTCGACAGGTTTTGCGCTACATAATATTCCAACAGTAAACAAAAGGCGAGGTGTTATCCCTGAATGGAAGTACTGCATTCACTATGGTGTGTCTGTGTCCCCAGGTCACGATAGACGCCATGCTTAATGTCAGAGACCACCAAAACTGACTTCTATCATCACAAGGTCTGGAATTCCGTTCAGGAGACAGTTATCTTGCCTGGTATTTCCGAAACCTCTGGTACAGCAACGTCATTCATCCATGTTTTTACAGTTCAGAATTTTATTACTCATCATCGTCCAATGTTACATCCATACTCTATGGTGTGTGTCCCATAAATCGAAGTGCATATGAAAATCGAACATTTGAAGATTATATTGTTGTATCTTCAATATTTTGACATAAAAGGTTTATGCCAGGTATGCTCATTCTCTGACTCCCGATTACGTTCTGTAATCACAACCTTCGAATGTAGAGCGTGCTGTTCCCCGTTCGAAGCTCGACGGATGACTGCGGAAGGCAGTTCAAATACTTAGTAACGTACGAACACTGCGGGACAGACACAGTCAAAACCTTCTGTAAGCAAATGATCATTCCGTACAGTTTGGGAGGAAGACTATTTTTGTTGTGAAAACGTAAAGTGTTTACTATGTTGTAAGGTATGTCAGGAATACTACTGAGCAACATGCAACATTATACGCTCTGCCATCCAGAACATACCGAAGTGACAGGGAAGCTGTTTTCTGTAATATGTATTCATATATCAACATTATTATTATTATTATTATTATTATTATTATTATTATTATTATTATTATTATTATTATTATTACTACAATTATTGTTATTGTGGTGATTTTATTCCAGTAGAAATACATGTTTTGATCAAATAATTTTTCATTGATGCAACGTGCATTACAGTTTCAAGAATTGAAAGCACTTCATGATAGGCCAAACATTGAAGATAGTCAAACAATTCAGAGTATATGTTTAGGACCAAGTTATGTAGTATGTTGGAAATTAGCTAAGGCACTAAAAACCCTTCACGGATGGTGAACTTGTGAAGAGATGTATGGTGCCTGAACAAAATATAGTTAATTACATCTCTGCACTGGAACAGCTCAAATGTGAATTCACAGAACATAGATTTAATGATTTTAGACGTATGGAAAGTGATATTAATCTTTTTGTTAATCCTTTCATAGTAAATTTAGTACAATCCGTGAGAGTGCAGTTCCAGGACGAGTTAATTGATTTACAAAGTCACGTAGAATTCAGAACTAAATGCGGAGAACATGAGTTGCCAAGCATATAAGTATTCAAAAATGAACTAAACGCAATATCCCAAGATGAGCTTATTCGCTGTCACTCGAAATACAGCACGTGTGCAAACAATTATTTTCGAGAATTAAGGTTACTAAATCCAAACATAGATCCCGATTAAAAGATGAGAATCTTTTGTGCATTGCAGTAAATTCGTTGGAAATAGATTTCCGATTACTTGCAGAAAAGAATACACATGTTGAATGTGGAATATGAAATTAACATTATCTATGATATAATAGTATCATAACTGTATAAAATATAATAAATAATGTAATAACTGAATATTTCCTTTTTCAAATTCAGTTTATTATCCGTATTTGTAAGACAGTGAGAGCGATGCCACGGGCGGTGCTGCAATGTAGTTGCGGAGCCCAGATCGTACAGTGTGGCCCGATTGTATAAACCATTTAATCTTAGATCAGAGGTTAAATTGATACTTGTTTCAGTTGAACTTGGAATTTTGTGTTGTATACAGTCTAATGTGAGATTAATTTGTCTCAAACTAAAGTCAACTTTGGCTGAAGAAATTTCTCCGATTAAGTTAGATGATCCAAGTTCAGTTATTTCTTTTCTGTTTGAAATATACGAGTGACAGATTTTGCAAATAAAATATTCATTATTATTAATATCAATAGATATGATAGGTACATTTATATATATTTCTTTCAATTTCTTGCCTTAATACACAAACAATCTTATATTTTATAAGTCTCTATCGTGTTCAGCAGTATAAAATAACATAACCTATAATTATATTATGTTTATAACAACCATGAATTATTAATAGATATGATAGGTACATTCATAAATTTTCAATTTACTGTATTACTAAACGAAAATTGTCGTTTTATAAAGCTTTATTATGTTTAGCAGTATCAAACACCATAACATGTTAACAACTCGGAGAACAGTCAACCTTCTTCTTATTGTCCGCCATTATTTACATTGCACAAAAAACCAGTGTCTCCAACAGAGTATACGGAACGTCGCCAAAAGGTAGTTGTAAAGTCGCTAGATTTCACATTATCAACAAAGAAAGATTAAATTTTGTCACTATGGGGTGCTAAAAAGGTCACTAAATCCATATTTAAGCAATATAAAAGTTAAAAGAAATTGTTGTTGAAAAAGAGTTAAAGTCGCTAGATTGGCAACACTGAACAAACCTGTATAACATGGTCCGCGCATCACGTATTTCACCTGTTTATGCGATGTTGCCAAATCCTTTTCACGTGAACTTAGAGTGCATTTGAACCAAGGTAATTTGATCGCAGAAAAGTTTTATACAATAGAAGAAGTGTCTGAACTCGGTTCACTTTTCGACCTACGATCAAAGTTGATCTTTAGTCAGGGAGTTTTATACAATTGGGCCTGTGTGTGTTATGCAGAGCAGCATCATCCGTGTAATCGGCGCTTTTACAATTTTGAGCATACCTGGTTCGTTTGAATTGCGAGAAACCTGATCGATCACACTTTCTGTAAATACAGTGACGTCATTAATTAGAATATGTCTTGAATGACTAAAATTATGACTTGTTTGAAACGAAGTAGTTTGGAATCAAGTCAGGCATTATGGAACACAAAGTACAAATGAATGTGATATCATAATGAAATTAATTATTCACACACAAATGGTGGTGATTAATATATGCTGAAAGTGTGAAGACAGAAAGAGTTAATTTAAAATAGTCTAATTGTAAAGTAGCTAACTGTGTTATTAATTTCCAAATGAATCCAATTTTCTCTAATGAAATATTATTCATTGCAATTTCAGACAACTCAATGGCGTCATAATAACGTGTGGGTCGTTTCGACAATTAATAGCATTGTATGTATTTATTTACACTGCAAGTAGGCAAGCACCCGGTGGCAGTGGTATACACAATAAAATTTTATTTTATTTTATTTAAATTTAAATATACAGAATAAAGAATATAATTAAAAAACAAAACAAGAGAAATAGAAATAAAATAATACAAGCAATATAAAAAGAAGATACAGTAGTATTAACAAAATTTGAGACCGAATGAGCAGCGCTCGTGCTCGGTCGCAGTTCAGATATAATATTAAAATAAATAATAATAATAATAATAATAATAATAATAATAATAATAATAATAAATAAGTAAAATAAAATAGGAACTAAAATATAATTACAGCGGCAATGGAATTATATAATATAATATTAACACTAGAGAAGGATAATATCGCACGTGAAAAGTAGGACAAATATATATTTCAAAATTATAGAATACAAATATAATATAGGTTGATTAATTCATACACATAGGCTAAAAGTTTATTTAATCAAATTGAAGATATTAACACGTTTCTAATTTTCTTGTTATATGTTAATGGGTTACATGTTAGAAGTTCTGGGTGTAATTTAGTTAAAGCATTTAAACCGAGGGCCAAAATTTATGCTATGCTTTAGACCAGCAGATGTGAGACATTTAGGTTCTACTAATGTTGAATTAATATTTCGTCTTGTGTCATAATTGTGTGTCTGTAATACAAACTTATTACGATTTTTATGATAAAATTTTAACAGTGTATACTTATAAATTTGTTCAATATTAAATACATTAAATTCAGAATAAATTAATTTAGTTGGATAATCGAAACGTTTCTTCAAACAAATTTTAATTATTCGTTTTTGTAGTAAATTTAACGGACTAAGATTAATTTTTGTACTTCCACCCCAAACAATTATACCATATTGAATGATAGACTGAATACACACAATACAATTACAATGAATTACAACACACAATACAATTATACAAAAACAATACAATTATACAACAAAAAACACGTCGCCTTTTGTCGTCTCTGGACTCAGTCTCATGGCATAAGGAGGTAATTGTGAAGTAACCACACAGGCGTACACAAACTCAAATGTAACACCTGCAACAACTTCTACATAGGACAGACAGACAGGCAGATCATTTCAAACACGTTACAAAGAACACATCACAGCCATAACAAAATTACAATAAACCTCCACATATGCAGAACACATCACAAATGCCAATCACACCTACAGAGACATCAACACAGACATGGACATACTGCACATCCAACCAAAAAGCCAGAAACTCAACACACTAGAACAACCGTGGCGAGAACGTGACTCGCGAGACATTGTGGCTCGCAGTGATAGCTGTGCTTCTAACCTCCGCCAACCCCCACCCTCTCACTCACTGGAGTCAAACTCCGTTCCAGTTGTATTTTTTGTCTCTGACCTGCGAGTGGCATATGTCTCTCTCGAAACCATGTACGAAAGTTCCAAGTAGGATGGGAGGACGCATTTGTTTTTGCTGTCAATATGATGAGAATATTAATTAAATGTATGATTTGTTCACAAGTATTACGAGGAAAACGGTTGTATAACATAAAACGGCATTATACTACATGTTGCTGATGAAACATTAAACGGTTAAGTGTTATCATCATCATCATCATCATCATCATCATCGTCATCATCATCTCTGTACGTCGACCCTTTTTCAGCAGATGTACGAATAATGCGGTTAACTCTTCAATTTGAACTCACTGATTTACTATGTGATGTCAAATGAAAGCTAGATAAAGGACTTGACAAATGTTTAACTTTAAAATCTTTGCCAAAAATAAACATCCGAAGCTTCGTTCTTTCGCTTGCTCTGTTGAAGCCATGTTCGCTACCATTTACGTTTGTGAAAAATTATTTTCAACGATTAAAATAGTAAAAACCAAATTTAGATCACGACAAGCAGACAAATACCTTCGTGATCAGCTACGACTGGCAGTAAGTGACATAATTCCTGATTTTGAAACTTTGTCGCAGAGACATTGTCACGACAGTTAATTTTAGGTTGTGATACTGTTCATTTATTGTTCATTTCTTTCTTCGTTACACGTACTAAACATTAGTTGTAGCCTTGTACTGTATAAAATTATATTAAAGTGCTTGACGTAAGGAAAATGAAAATCCGTTAATAAGTCAGACAGTTGCTTCAATTCCCCTTCGGGTGTCCGCCTCCTTCCTTAGGTGCTATGCACGTTGCAGGTTACACAGTGGCTCGGCGCACGATTACATTTTCGCCACCGCTGCACTAGAACAATATGAAATATACAGACACACGAAAACACACCCCAACGATATTCTCAACACACAACTCAATTTCAAAACACATACACTCTTTGACTCTACACTACGAACGCATCCACACAGGAAACAAGAGGCGCCAAGACCAACAACGACCAGTTCCGAAGATGACCGAAAATAGGTCGAAACATGTTAACAAGGTACGGTAACAATATTTAACACAAGAAAGTTCTTATCATACATATTCCGAAAATTATTTTATTACATTCTATTTTGTTATATTGTATCTTACGTTTTCTATATTAACCATTTGTACTAAATCAGTTGCTTTTACTATATTACAATGAATTTAGTTTCTTTTTTCTATTATTGTATTATTTTCATGTTGTTTAGTGTCGATTTTATTATGCTATTATTATTTTTCTTGTAATATGTTAGTATTCTGTTCTTTAACTTTTTGTTAAATTTTAACTCCTTGTAGGGTAAACATTGGTAATTTCGTGATAATTTCATGAAAACTAATTTAAAATGCAAATGTGTAAATATATCCTTATTCCGATTTTTTCATCTAAAAGACGATAACTTGCTGTACAAACCCGGAGACATAAAAGATTGGACACGTTCTTGAATATGTGCCAAAAACCACTTTTACAACTTAAGCTGAAAGGTTGGTTATTTCATGATAACCTTGGTAATTTCGTGAGAGGTAGAAGAATTGTAGAAAAATTCATTAAAGAAATTGTCATTTATTGTTACAAGACTTCAAACATAGTAATTCCGTCTAATATTCATAGCAAGAAAACATAGAAATACATATCAACACATAATAAGAATGAAATCAAAGTAAAAATTGAAATTGAAAAGGGATCTTCTTTGCCCTGAAAGGGTGAACACTTTTATTACGCACTTTACTATAGCCTATATTACTAGGGTAACTCCAAAAATAATGCATAACGTTTGTTTAAAAATTATATTTTTATTCTACAGCTTTGCTATTTTCACAGAATGTAGATGCATCCTTAAGGAACAAAATGTCACTTTTCTACATAATCCCCGTCCCTTTCAACTGCCTTACGTAACCTAGCAACGAGGGCCTGTAGACCAGCACGGTAAAAGTCTGGACCTACACATTTGAGCCACTCTTTAGCAACGTGCACAAGGGAGTCATCTTCTATCCTCTTTCCGCGAAGGGATCCTTCAGTTTACCAAAGAGATGGTAATCGCACGGTGCCAGTTCAGGATTGTAAGGCGGCTGTTTCAGTGCTGTCTATCCGAATTTTCTGATCTGGTCTGTGGTCTTGTGACTGACATATGGCTGTGCGTTGTCATGCAATAGCAGAACATCCTGCTTCTCCCGATGTCGTCGAACACGACTCAGACGAACTTGAAGTTTCTTGAGAGTTGCAACATACCCGTCAGAATTAATGGTGGTTCCGTGTGACATGATGTCCACAAGCAAGAGTCCTTCTGAAGAGTAGCCATAACGTTTCCTGCCGAAGGTATACTTTTGAATTGCTATTTCTTTGGTGAATTTGCATGATGCCACTCCATTGTCTGCCTCTGTCTCCGGGTCCAAAATGGTGGAGCCATGTTCCATCTTCTGTCACAATTCTTGCAAGTAAGTCATCTAACACTTATCATTGACACTTAGCATGATAACAAATCAAAAAGAAGCTACAGTGAACCCATTGCTTCTCCATTTTCTTTTTTGATATCACATCTTATCTTCAGATTTCTAAAATTCCTATTGTAATACATTTTATACTATTTTTAAAATTGTAACACTTAATGCTCAACAAAATTTCGCCTCAAACAGCTAAGATTTCTATCAGTAAAACTAAGCCTATATGGCGACTACAGATGTATCTAAAATTCCAAAAACATTTCCTAAAATTTCATGAAGATACAATAAATCTTTGTACCAAATATCATATGCTTACCTTTAGTAATAAGCATGTAATGTAATTACAAACATCCACAAAATTTGTATGCCTGAGAAGTCGACGCAAACTTGCTCTCTCCAAACATAAAAGCTCACTGAAGCAACTACAATAGTCACACAAAGCTTAGCTGTATGTTTCTGGAAACTGGACAACACATGCAATCCCTTGGCGGAAATTTTGATCTCGTAACACCATTGGTTAGTTCACAAAAGAGCAAAGAATAAGTGTCACGAAATAACCACTGCCACGAAATTACCAATGTTTACCCTATACTTTGTGGCCTAGGAGAGTAAAAGAGAAGGCCCTATGCCTTTAACTCCGCTTGTATAAATAAAGCATTATTATTATTATTATTATTATTATTATTATTATTATTATTATTATTATTATTATTATTAACTTAATGATCTGTCGTCTTCTGCGAATTTTAATCTCGTGGCGTCGGCTATATCTTATGAATTTCCAATTTTCACACAATATTTGCACTTTCTTTGTATATTTTTTAAGCATACTGTCGAACAAGCGTAAATAAAGGCTCATTGTATTGCTACACTGTGTGTGTGGCCCAGCATCCAAGATGGCTGGATCAGCGAAATGTGTGCGTCTTGTATCCAAATGTCACGGAAGCCTGAAGATTTATGTTGTCAAGATTTGCGAACTTGCGTCGGTCGGCCAACTCCACGTGGGAAAGGGATGCTTTTGGCATAGACTTGGGCCAGGAGACAAAAACAAGGGCGTTGATATACATAGAGAATTTGACTTTACGGACCCATTGCTTTAGCCATCACCAGCGAATTTCAGTAGAATCCAGGGAGTGGTGCGGGGAGAATATTTCTACATCCCAAACTGAAATGTTCCCCAGAGACTTCAAATCTAATTGCCTGTAAGTTTAACTTGAAAAACTTCCATTATACATTTAAAAATATCATGTTTTAAAGCACACACATACACAGGATGAACCGAAAGTCACGTCATTCATTACAGGAATTCAGTCTTTGAGATATTTCAAACGGAAAGTTTAACAAAATTTTCCTTGTCTTTGCTTACGTTTCGAGAAAAAAGTTCATTGGCGTAATTAAAATTCGTTTGGTAATGACGTCAGGGATTGCCGGAAATTTTCACAATTAAAAATTACCGTAGAAATGGGTAAAGTCAATCAGTGGGTGTAAAATCGATCATTTGCGATTTTTATTGAAAATTATATATTTTCTCAGTTACTTGTTAAAATTTTGTTATGCTGACTTCATTGCCTGACATTGCAAATGTAAACGAGAGGGACAACAAAAAGCCTGTGAATGCCAACAATGGGAACACTGTGTAATTACCGTTGAAGTGAAAATTGTTATTCTCAACTTTTTCTCTTAAATGGAAACAAAGTCTTACAAACTCTAAATTACTGTCAGCAGTGAAAGAAGACAGGAAGTATACGTAAGTACTTTTCGTTGAGATTGTATCCTGAAATAATAATTTTGCAGTTCGTAAATGTTAGTATTGAAACTTATTATTTTAAGAAAACTTGTACCTTTGTAGGGTTAAGTCGATCATGCCATCGACCTACTCGAAACAGATAGGACCAGCAGGAAGAATAAATTCTTCACCGAAATACCTCCAACTAACACTTATAAATAGAAAAGTATCATAGTCTAGCTTATATTGATGGGATAGTGGGGAAAGAGGAAGACGAAATTATGGTGAATTTCTTGCGTAAGAGAAGCACTGCCAAAGGAACATATTTTGTATACCCCTCTGTACCTGACTATGGGAACAACGTAGTTTCTAAAGTGACATGAGGAGGGGAAGATTTCAAATAACATGTGATATAAACCTAAGCAATGTTGAATTGCATTTTAGATTATAATTGAAGGGTGGTATTTCAATGTAAATTTTGAATTCTTAAATCTTTGTTTGTTGGTATGTGAAGTATTAAAATGTGTTTTTATGTTTTATAAGTTGGCAATCATAGTCACGATTGTACAGTGGAGACCTATAGGCCTAATTGTATGGAATAGTATGATCACAGTAACAAAAGATATACTATATAATGCTATAGGCATATATTGAAGATTATTATTGTTTTTACACCCCTTATAACAAATAAAATATATGTAATACACTTAATTTGTTTTTTAAAAACATAACCAGTGATCGACTTTACTCCACAATATTTTAAATTCGATCTTAAACTAAAAATGTAATGGTGATCGACTTTACCCTATTTAAGCAGGTAACTTCGATCACAAGTAAAAAAAACAGTTTTTATAGATTGTAATTCAATTCTTGTAACGTGTCTTCATAAGTGAAGGATATGACGACAAAATGATATTTTCTGAGGAACTTCGCTCCATTCCATAACCTCAATATCATTAAAAAATTGCAAAATTTTGATCGACTTTACCCTCTTCTACGGTACATAGGAAAATGTTGTCTTATTCCATGATTTTTAGGTATTCTAGATATGTTGATTTGTGTTTTTTACTTTAGATTAAAGCTGCAAGTTTCTTGTTTATTTTCGTTAATTAACTATGATATAATTATGGTACTTAATCACTCATTTAAGTTTGTGAGATTGTAACCTGTATATATTTTCATGTGATTTTGCTCTGCAGCTTGATTGTTTTCTCTGTTTTATGAGCATTTCTGACGGAGTGGAACAGAAGAACTGATGGCCTCAAGTACACCAGAATATATAAATAAATTTCAATAAATCCCCAATATTCTCAGTCAATTTAAGAGAGCAGTGAATTCTGATAATATGCGATTGAACTATTTTTAGTTTTGTCCTTTAAATTTACAGAAATTTTATCTGATGTAAATTTTCGAACCTTAGGGCAATTTGAAACTGTACTGAAGCACGAAATCGCCGTAAAAAGTTACTGTTCGAAGTGAACTGATACGTACAGATGGTGTGTGAATTTTTTAGAACGTTAGAGGACAGAACAAGAAATTAATAAATGCAAACATCAACAACTGCCTTTAAAACGGTTCTGAAAATACTCGCGATCTTTCGGCTTGCAACGCAACTGTTTAACTGCTGCGCACCGCGTGTCTTCTATTGAACAAAATAATAATAATAATAATAATAATAATAATAATAATAATAATAATGATAATAATAGTAATAATAATAATAGTAATAATATTAATAATAATAATAATAATAGTAATAGTAATAATAGTAATAATAATAGTAATAATAGTAATAATAATAGTAATAATAATAATAGTAATAATAATAACAGTAATAATAGTAATAATAATAATAGTAATAATAGTAATAATAATAATAATAATAATAATAATAGTAATAATAGAATAGTAATAATAATAATAGTAGTGAATATAGTAATAATAGTAATAATAATAGTAGTAGTAATAATAGTAGTAGTAATAATAATAATAGTAATAATAATAACAACAATGTTGCTAATAATAACAGAAACAATTTTGTGTCTAAATAGAAGTACAAAATATAATCTATACTAATAATAAATCTGTAGCCAAAATTTTTCTGGTAATTTTCGATTTTCCAAAAATAATTGGTGTTAACTTGTATAACTAACCATCCAGAAACCGAAAATCGCTTTTTTGAAAATTTTGTTTGTATGTCTGTCTGTCTGTCTGTCTGTCTGTCTGTCTGTCTGTCTATCTGTCTGTCTAGCTGTCTGGATGTTTGTTACCTTTTCACGCGATAATGGCTGAACCGATTTATATGAAAATTGGACTATAAATTAAGTTCGTTGTAACTTAAATTTTAGGCCATACGGCATTCAAAATACTTTATTTAAAAGGGGGGTTATAAGGGGGCCTGAATTAAGTAAATCGAAATATCTCCCTTACTATTAATTTTCATGAAAAATGTTACATAACAAAAGTTTCTTTACAAATGATTTCCGATATGTTTTATTCTATACAAAATTTTTATATGACTGATATTTAATGAGATAAACGAGTTTTAAAATTACAATAACAACGCCATCTAAGGCGCTGTATTGAAATAAAAACAAATGAAGAGTACACGGGAATAACGATCAAGGTCCATTTTAGGAAGCTTCGAGAAAAACGAATTTTAAAGTTCAAGCACTTAATACTTTGTTATGTGTGTATTTAATAGAAATTGACGTATTGGAATGTCAAGAACGATTATTTCTTATTACTAGCTAGACCACATGATAGTACTTCCTTTCCACTATAAGATAGCATTAACTCAATTTCGATTTTTGATGGACCTTGATCGTTTTTCCCGTGTACCCTTCAAATGACTTCGTCTATAAGGAGCCTTGGACAACAACAATCGAAAGCTATTAAAATAGCCTACAGAGAATGTTTTCTGTGTTTGTATGAAGTAATATCGAAAGCTATTTAATTGTTTAATTATTATTTCACCTTTGGAAAGTGTAGTTTCTCTAGATGGACATAATACTATAATGTTATTACAGTAAATTCTGAGTGAAATTTAAGGATATACAAGACTTTTAAAATAATAATACAATACATTTTCAAAGCTGTCGCCTCAGATTATAGCGTTGTTGTTCCTGCAGTAACTCCTATGTGCAAAATATATAATTTTTGAGTAGGAAGAAAAAACACATTTATTCATTTCATGGCAATGGTACATAGGAGATCGTGAATTCTTACATTTTCGAGAGAAAGAATTATAATTACATATCACTATTTATGCTGTATCACTATTTAAGTTATTTGAAGGGTTCAGAACCATGGTGGGCCAAGCGCCAATTACTGAAGACGTAGAAAACAAGGGTTAAAATTAAGTTATTACCATAATTCAATGGAAACATATAGCAAGTAATATGAAGTATACACATTAAAACTATGTCAATCTTCATTAAACTATGGTTGCATGTAATAACAATTAAGAAACATGTTAAAGGAATTGTCATTGCAACAACTGAGTGGTCTCTGGACCAAAATGTTCGCATTGAAATTATTTAAGTACAATTTAAATTAAGTAACTTATTAAACGATTTATCCTTCTATCAAACACGAATGTTCCCTGGATCAAACGTTCTATTTTGATTATGTAATTACTTTATATTTATTTCTAACAGGTGCAGCGGAGCGCACGGGTACGGCTAGTCATAAAATAAGACGTGTCACAGAACTGCTTTCTAATAGAATTTACACACTCTGTTGCAATTCAATTCCTTTATGATGTTGGGATTTGTATTACACTTTCGGTTTAATTCACTAACTGTCACTTAAAAGAAATACACATATTTCAAAATGTAATATGTTTCACTTACTCCACTGTATAGCGTTATTGGTATCGCACTCTTTCATATATACTAATTATTCCCACACTGTAATAGCTCCTCAATTTATTTTGTTATATAAGAAAAACGACACTTTAAATTGGAATGTTAAGGTTGGTCAACAATAAACCGGGAACGGAAACGACGAGAACGAGAACAGAAATATTGTTAAAATAATAGTACATTATGCAACGAGCCTATAATGGTAGTAATTAAGACGCGAATATGTTTATGAAACGAGCGCAAGCGAGTTTCATAATTTTCATACGAGCGATTTAATTAACATTATAGTCAAGTTTCATACGACTTTTTATGCTTGACCATATTTCTAACTTGAAATTATTCATAAGTATTCATGTTATTCTCATCTGACTGAGGAGCGGAACTGACCTTGTGCAATACCTCGTAAATTGTGAGATGTACGCAGACGCGAAAGTATTGATTTTTTCCAAGAAACAAATGTCGACATTGACCTTGATATAATCTAGAGAGTAAAATAAACATTAATCTCGATATAACTTTGAAATTGAATTAAACATTGAAAAACGAGATGAAAAATTGAATTTATATGAATATTATTTACAATTAACACTACTTATTATAGTAACAGAACTGACTTTATTTCAAATATAGGTGACTTATTGTGCAATTGGTGAAATGAATTTGCGGGAATGTGCTTTGTGAAAGGCTGGAAGATGACGGTGAATTGATGTTAATTTGTGTGTTATTTTTTTCGACTGAGTTTAATGTTGTATTTGAGATTTCAATTTTATTTTGGATCGATTCTTCAACATAACCTTCTGCGACAGTATTGGATTTCCAGCCTCCGTGACTTTTCAATGTTGTGATGTCGCCGCTTTCATATTGCTACAATGGTATTTTCTGATTGTTTGAACACCTGAACTTTAAAGAATAGGTGTACTTTAATTAGGTCCATTAAAGGGCTTCTACCATGTGTATAATTACTACATTTCGGCATGGCCAAGGATAAATGTATTTAAATGTCAGCATTCACAATTAACTATTGCGAATGCTCACATTTAAATACTATTTTAACATTATTTCCGTTCTAGTTCTCGTTGTCATTTCCGTTCCCGGTTTATTATGAATCAGCCTTTAATTGGATATCCTGCAGAATTACTGGCAATAATTACTAGGAGCAAGATCAGGGGAGCAGAGAAATTGTTCAGTGAGTTTCAAGTGAAGCATTGTGAACTGCATTAAGAGAAATGAGGCTTTATTGGGTAGGAGCGTTGTCTTGAAGGAAGAGAATTCCACGAAAAATGTATTGTATTAAAAATAAGTACTTATTTATACATCTAGATTAATATTGATATTATATATTATATTCTTTGCCTTATTGAAGCTATACATGTTGCCTTAAATCAACTTTTATTCCATATGGATAAATTCACAAACGCCGTCATCCTCTCGGACTCAAAAGCAGCCATTTTGTCCACAAATAAAACTGACCACCCCTACACAGAACAAATCAATAATTGTCAAAAAATACTTGCAACTTTAAAAGAACATGGCAAAACAGTTGTGTTACAATGGATCCCAGGACATTGTAGTCTACATGGGAATGAACAGGCTGACACATTAGCTAAGAAGGGTGCCAATCTCAAAATAAACTCACGGAAACCTTTGTCATTTAGCTCAGTAAAACAATATATCAAGCAACTACAAAAAAATAATCACCAACAAGAATTGGACATAAACATTTCGCAACAACGTAGGAAATTACTGAAGGATATACCTCCTGAACCCAGAAGACTGGCAGTTGCAAGCTTTCGTCTTAACACTGAACATGACATCCTGGGTAAACACCTCAATCGTCTTGGCATCCTTCCATCAGCATCCTGCATTTTGTGCCATCAACAGGAAGACATGGATAGACAACATCTTGCAAAATGCCCTGCTCTGAAATCCTCCAAGGAAGTCGACCGCTACTGGGAAGCCAGAGCCCGAATGGTTTTAATTACTTAATCCGTAGTTTTGTTCACCACATTCTTGTTTTTCCCTCAGTCAATGATAGTAAATATCATGTACTAGCCATTAGATAAATAAAATAAATATATTATATTCTTGAAGAAATCTAAACAAATACCATTTGTACTCTTCGAACAAATTTGAATTGATTCATTTAGAGAGCTTTTGAGCAGGACTCGTGGTGCCACCTGTGAGGAGTAATTGGTGGGCTACTGACAGGGAAAACTGGATTAACCCGAGACATCCTGCTAACACATCGTCTTCATTTTGACTTAACATGAGTCTCTGGAGTGAAACGCCATCGCCATAATAGTCGTTTGACTTAACTGTGCGTCAGTCAGAAACTCTAATTGTAGGAATAGAGGCAGATATTCAGATGGGCTGCGCTCAATTGATGTCGCCCAGAAGAGGTGCCGATGGCGGGCTTGTGTGGAGGCACTCATTATCCTACGGTTTCAATATTGAACTTCACAGCGCCAATTAAGGCTGATTTACACTATAGGAAAGCGGCCTCCCTGGTGCGTGAACAGCCGGATTAAAATATCTCTATGGTTTGGCACAGATCTGGATATGAAGATTCACAATACTATTATAGGAATATTATGTGTATATATTTTAAGTTCTTTTACAGTAAATTTTGAATCAGACTGTAAGAAAGTGAAAGAGAACAGAGGAAAAGGAACATTCAATCAACCGTGTTATTAAAATTCAATCAGTCGAGTTAATGAGATAAAATCTAGTTAATAAGACCAAAACAATCGAGTTCATAAGATCCAATAAATTGAGTTAACAAGATCCAAGAAATCGAATTTATAAGATCAAATCAATTGAGGTTACAAGATCAATTTAATCTAGTTAATAAGATCATATCAATCTAATTAATATTTTAATAGTAACTGAGTTAATAAGATCTCATCAATCGAATTAATAAGATCCAATGAACCGAGTTAATAAGATCCAATGAACCGAGTTAATAAGATCCAATGAAACGGGTTAATAAGATCAACTCAATGGAGTTAGTAAGATGCTATCAATGTAGTATATGAAAGAAAATTAATTGAGTTAACAAGATATAATCAAAGGGATTAATAAGATCCAGTCAATCGAATTAATAAAATTCAATCAATCGAGTTAATAAGACCAAAACAATCGAGTTCATAAGATTCAATAAATTGAGTTAACAAGGTCCAAGAAATCGAATTTATAAGATCAAATCAATCGGGGTTATAACATAAATTCAATCTAGTTAATAAGATCAAATCAATCTAATTAATATTGTAATAGTAGCCGAGTTAATAAGATCTCATCAATCGAGTTAATAAAATCCAATGAACCGAGTTAATAAGATCAATTCAATGGAGTTAGTGAGATCCTATCAATGTAATATATGAGAACAAATTAATTGAGTGAGTAAGATATAGTCAAGGGGATTAATAAGCTCCAATCAATCGAATTAATAAAATTCAACCAATCGAGTTAATAAGACCAAAACAATCGAGTTCATAACATCCAATAAATTGAGTTAACAAGGTCAAAGAAATCGAATTTATAAGATCAAATCAATCGAGGGTATAAGATAAATTCAATCTAGTTAATAAGATCAAATCACTCTAATTAGTAATGTAATAGTAACTGAGTTAATAAGATCCAATGAACCGAGTTAATAAGATCCAATGAACAGAGTTAATAAGATCCAATGAACCGAGTTAATAAGATCAACTCAATGGAGTTAGATCCTATCAATGTAGTATATGAGAGCAAATTAATTGAGTCAATAAGATATAATCAAAGGGATTAATAAGATCCAGTCAATCGAATTAATGCAATTCAATCAATCGAGTTAATAAGATGAAATTAATCGAGTTAATACGATACAATTAATCAAGTTAATAAGAGTCAATTAACTGAATGTAGTCTAGTATATTAAGTTAATGAAATCCAATGAATAAAGTTAAAATCTGACCAACCAAATCAACTAAATTCAAATAACCATGCAATTCATTCAATGGAATCAAAGAAGTCTACGAGTATGTAATCAAAAATATTATCTGAACATGAAGACAAAGTCCAAAAAAAAAAAAAAATAAAGTTAATCAAATTAATCAGGTCAATAATTCGGTCGGTCAGTCAATTATTCAGTTAATTAACTGGTTAATAAACTTAATGAATGAAATAAAATCAATACAAAAAATAATATTTATCTTCAGTCCACGAAACTGCTTATTTGTCCCTTGTGATGTGCTGGCGGTTGTCTCAACGGCTGGCATGTACCGTGCTGCCCATATGATCAGGGATGCCCGAAATATGTGGCTGTCTAGTCTGGTCAAAAGACTTGCCAGTCCCAAAACCGAACTGGATTTTAAGTTGGTACACTGGCGTTCAAAGACATCCGATTGAATTTCCTGATCGTGTAAGCGAACTTTTTAACCACGGGATAAGTCAGACCCAAAGATATAAAAAATGGACAAAAATTGAAATAGTTCCGCTAGTTCTCAGTAGATGACTCTATTTTGAGACGTGTAAGAAGTGTTCGGAGAAAATTTTGATGTACAGTACATTAAGTGTAAATTATTCTCATAATTGACAATATCAGCGGTTTCACGTTAAAACTAGTGTTTTTTTTTACAATTAACAGAGCGGGATGATATGTTGAATTCTATAATGCTGGTATATGTATGATTGGCGACACTGAATGTTATATTTACAATCTATTCATAGAAGTAATAATTTAAAAAGCCACACTTACACGAATAAATTATTTATCGATCTCTATCGATTAGTAGGGTCAGGTAGTTTGAACGCCAGTGCACGTAAAGAGTTACACCATGACGAAGAATGAAAAGAATATTTACGGGAAAGTCAATCAAACATACTAATGGATAAATCAATGAAATATAATAAAATTAATTAAATAAATGAAAACAATGACAATAGAAGAAATCTTTCATCCTGTAGGTCATTATCATGAGTGAACGAATGAAAGGATCAACGAACAAACCAACGAATAAATAAATAAGTAAATAAGTAAGTAAATAAATAAATAAATAGATAAATAAATAAATAAATAACTAAATAAATAAATAAATAAATATAAATAAATAAATAAATAAATAAACTGACCAAACAAATAATGAATTTCTGGTTAAAACATTATTTTTCTTTTGTAAATAAATAAATAAATAAATAAATAAATAAATAAATAAATAAATAAATAAATAAATAAATAAATAAATAAATAAATAAATAAATAAATAAATAAATAAATAAATAAATAAATAAATAAATAAATAAAATGAATAAATAAATTTTAAATTAATAAACAAATAAAACTGACCAAACCAACAATGAATTTCTGGTTAAAACATTCTTTTTTCTTTTGTTTTCTCCAAAATATATTCGGAAGTGAAAGACACAACAAATTCTAAAATCTGTCTTCAGGTTAATGACTTTCACACTACTGAAAGGCTTAACGTGAACAAGAAAGTGCAATCTACTATAAAATAATATACATAATCCTATATATTGCTCTCTATTTCATCAATTCTGAAAACTAACCATTCGTAATTTTTAAGACACAGTAAGGAATCTCTGGTAAACGTGACTTGTAGATTTTAATATTCTAGTGAAAATGTAATAATGTTAATGAAATCGTTTAATTTTGGAAACTATAATTACCGTATTTTCCTATATTGTTCTAGGAGTGAAATATGATATTTTTAGGAATTAAAACAACTATGTTAATCACACTAATTTTTTTAACTTAAAACATGAACTTGTTCCCTGACTATCGTAGGAAAATGATATATCGTGTATGTTTTTATTTCAATTTTTTTTTCGCGAGCTTATCTTTAATAATTCCGTGAAATTTTTATACGTCCACTAGAATATATATAAGTCGAAATGCGCACACACCGTGCATGGGGTAAGAAACATTACTTGTCTTTACTATAAGCTGCGTTGGATTTCTGTCTCTTCTTACACTTGATAATATATCTGTCACATAGTTCTGAGCATAAAACACACACACACTTATCATTTGGTTCGTGGTAAGTCTTGTTGCCGCACACCTTGTGGTGAAAGCCATGGGTTGCCAGTCTTGTCGTCACATGTCTCATTTCATGATTAGTTTCCGTCCACGTCCTATCTTGCATCGCATACGTTGCGTAGAATTCCTCCGGTATGCTGGTTTTCTTCTCGTGCAGATCTTGTAGGAGTCGTTTATAGGCGTCGTTCGCTGGGAGCATTATTTCGCACCTTACGTCCTCTATCAAAAAGGTCTCTCTGATTAGTTCGTACACTAGTCTCGATCTTGCGTTCTGTGGTAATCCTAGAGCTCTTTTCAAATACCTATCTTTCACCCGCTCTAGTTCTTCCATCTGTTTGTATGTGAGGTATTCTCCCACTGATTCTAGGCCACTAGAATATTAAAATTTACAGGAATATTGATTAGGGTTTCCCTTATCTGTCTTAAACATTTCAAATGAGTATCTTATATTCCTTCGTACCTGTCGTCTCGCTTCACTTACCTTTCTTCCCACCATAATCTGAACACACGCTCTCGTCATGAAACAATACTAACAATACCATCCCATCGCACCTCCTCATACTCATCTTCTTTCACAATAGCCCTGCCAAGACTCTGGAATTCGCTACCTGCTAGCATCAGGGACTATCGAAATAAAATTGAATTCAAACGAAAACTTACTAGGCACTTGGTCAGTAATTGATTACTTGTAAATAGTTTCTTTAATCTATCACAAAATATTTCAATATTCAGTAATTTCATCACTATACAATTTTGTTATTCTAGATTTAATTTGTAATTCAGTAAATATAAAATATTCTTTGTTTCTCTATGATAAATTATCTAGCTTTAATTATTCAGGTAATCTTTTCGTACTTTGATTTTATTGTAATTGTAAATTTAATACTGACTGTAATATTATTTGTAATTATAATTGTAAATTTAATACTAATTGTAATTTTATTGTTGATATTGTAGTTGGAATCTCCTGGTAGAGGGGCAGAGAAGGCCTGACGACCTTATCTCTACCAGGTTAAATAAATAAATACTACTACTACTATCTTCAATATTTGACGAGATATAGGGCAGAATATGTGCTGGTCTTTATAGTACATTTACACTTTCTGATTACCTCTAATTGCAAATATTCATCTTAGTTAAAAATTGTAATAGCAGCGAACATATTTGGCAAAATCTATTGTACAGAAGTGTTGTTACTTCATAGATGCGAAAGCAATACTCTCTTGTGCTCACGGCTGGGTCATCGAAGAATTATCATTACCGTAAGTATCTGCCGACACGTTTAAAATTGAATGGAGTTAGGACTTCTTTGAGGTGA
Source organism: Periplaneta americana (assembly GCF_040183065.1). Taxonomy (NCBI): domain Eukaryota; kingdom Metazoa; phylum Arthropoda; class Insecta; order Blattodea; family Blattidae; genus Periplaneta; species Periplaneta americana. The sequence continues at coordinate 170,744,333 of NC_091126.1, read as the reverse complement.
GGTGCACTCTCTTCCTTAACGCTGAATGAGTATTAGAGCAATAATCCGGTTCTCATTCGAGCGTAATTTTCTTTGAAATTAATTATCTGAACATCACTAAGAAAAATCTGAAAAGATATTGCGCCTGAAATATACGAATGTCGTCTAATTAGCGGTTAATTCTTCAATCTACTGTCTTTTGTACCCTTAGAATTACTTATTACACCGTGAACAAATTCTCTATGTCTAATTTCCCAGTTATATACAGCGAGTCAAAAATTTAACTGTACACCTTGCTTAACCCAGATATGCCTACTGTCCTATTAAAAGGACAGTTGTCAATGTTTCAAATTACCCTCTCTACAGTTAACGCATTTACTTTTTCACAGGTGTCACTATTACTGGTCTCAATTAGAGGCTTGCTAGCTGTGTTAAGACTGGTAATTAGAGTTCTGGTCATCGTTGAGTTTGAGATGTGGACGTGAGAATTGTTCGTTTATTTCAGCTATGGCATCCGAGACGCAAATCAGATAAGAATGCTAAATATTTTTACAGTTCGGAATTATTTTACAAATTGTTGTAGATCAAATGGCTCCTAATAAACATAAATATAACGTGAAACCACAATGCTTTCGAAATATCTACGCATTGCGATATGGCAATGAAGAAAACTTATGTGTCCTTTTAAAAGTACAGTAGGCATATCCCCATATATTTTGAAATTGTTTCGCTTTTTCAATTTTAGTGGATTTTCCCTGCATGAAATGCTATCTGCGTTTGAAAATCATGCTACGGGCGAAATTTCATCTCAAATACAGACATATCACTATAATGCAGCCTACAAATGCCACACAGTGTGCACTCAAAATTGGGTTTCTGGCGTCTTGTCAGCCCACTGAGGTGTGTGGATATGAAGGGAAAAGTTGAGACAGTGTCGGGTGTAGTAGCTGGGTAGCTAGTCGGCAGAGTGTTGGTGCGCTAAGCCAAAGGTCCTGGGATCGATACCCGGCTCCGGAACAATTTTTCCTTTGAAATTATTCAAGTCTGCTTCGCAGGGAGATATACCTGAAAGCCAGATTTTCACAGCAAGATCTGTTTACAAGCGGAGGACTGTGACATTCTGGAAGGAGGTATTGAACGGACATAAGTTTCTATTGTTTTTCATTTAGTATTTTTGGAAGAGGTCTTATTTTCTATCTAAATTGTCATTGTCATAACAATGTAGATTTTAGAAAACGAACTGAAACCTGTCTTTCGACATTGCCACAGCAACTGCTTCATTATATGTATCGTCACTTCTCTCCCAATATAACCTCCTCCTCGAAACTTCAACACTCTTTTCGCCAATTACTTATTTTTACGTATCAATAGCAATACGGTACTATTCAATGACGAAAGCATTCCAGAGTTAAAACGAATTTAGCCACAGTGTATCATTCTTCAGAATAATATTAGTAGTAATAATAAAGAAACTATTATAAAATAACAATGTAATAATTTGTTAATAATAATAATAATAATAATAATAATAATAATAATAATAATAATAACTATAATAATAATTGTAAATTACAACAATTACATTGTTTCCTTTCATATAAGCATAGTATACAATTATTCCTCAAAATGTATGCTCATATGCCTACTGTCCTTCTAAAAGGACACCTGTTTCTAGCTCAACCAGTTACAACTAGAATGTTTTGACATCATACAAATACTTCAATTATATACTGCATTAAATGAGATTTGAAAAATACACAAAAATTGCAAAAACATTTTCAGGCATATCTGGGTTAAGACTATGGATCTGTGAAATTTCTAACTTCCACATTTTTACACTACTTAATTTGAAACTTTTACCATACAATGTGGGCATGCAATACACAAATTTTCACTTTGATATTTCAATTAGTTTATAGTCCGGGTCAGCTTATTTCATGCCCTAAGGGAGAAACCTAACCATTTTTCCCTCATTACTACATATGCTAGAGAATTGTGTTGATTTTCTTGTTTGCAGGTTGAATTTTCTTCTGCCAACTTCGTTTCGAATTTCGATACTGACAAATACTACAAATGGTAGTGATTTTGTAACTAGTATGTTGGCAGCGGAGACAAATATCGACAATATTTTTCGGCACTGGAGTTCCATGAAATTGAAATTGTACTAAATTTCTGAGCTAGTGATATTTGAACATACTGATAATTAATTAATATCAGTATTGATATTAATACATAACAGTTATTTTGTGTGTTGACTTGTGGTTATAATTCAAGACTATAGTCAGGTAAGTTTTCGGAATTACTACTAATAATTTCATGCGATTAAACAAAATACATTTTTAGGTTAGGCTTCGTGAGTCAATTGTTTAGTCAAACCAATAAATTTCGTAATGCCAGACAAAATACTTGACATGTTCATTCCTTTCTCGCATAGTTTGTCTACGAAAACATGTCACATATTATTGAATTATTTTGAATAATCTTCCAACATAAAGTACGGTAAGTACGAAGACCGTGTGATATCTGGTAATAGTTGGCAACACTGAAAAGACGGCAATATTTGCTGTTTGGGAACTGTTCTTATGTGACCCTCACTATACTAATGATTAATTTTTTTAATAAACGATAATAATTGTCCAAATTTTCAAAGTTTACATAATTTTTCTTTAAATTTAAATTTCGTTTATTTCTGATATATGTATGTAAACTATGACACATGGTTTTCATATTTTTTCAATTAGTTTTTGAGATAAAACTCATTTACCTTTTAGTTGTTCTCAACACATGGTGATTTGAATACTTTCAATAGCAGAAGAAAACATGTGTCAGTTTACTTCACACGCTTTTGTGGACTTGTACAAAATTTAAATATCAATATCAATATCAATATGAATATCAAACTCCCAATGCAATTCGGTTGTCAAGGTCAATAAGCTACATCTTAGCAGCATTAAGCATATTATTAATTTATTAGCCGTACCCGTGCGCTCCGCTGCACCTGTTAGAAATAAATATAAAGTAATTACATATTTAAAATAGGACGTTTGATCCAGGGAACATTCGTGTTTGATAGAAGGATAAATCGTTTAATATGTTGCTTAATTTAAATTGTATTTAAATAATTAAAATGCGGTCTTTTGGTCCAGAGAGCAATCATTTGGTGCAATGACAATTACTTTAACATGTTTCTTAATTGTTATTACATGCAACCATAATTTAATGAAGATTGACATATCATTTAGTTTTAATGTGTATACTTTATATTACTTGCTATATGTTTCAGAAGTTACTGTAATAACATTGTAGAATTATGTCCATCTAGAGAAACTACACTTTCCAATGGTGAAATAATAATTGAACAATTAATTAGCTTCCAATGTTACTTCATACAAACACAGAAACATTCTCTTAGGCTATGTTTAATAGCTTTCGATTGTTGTTGTCCAAGGCCCCTTATAGACGAAGTCATTTGTTTTTACTTCAGTACAGCGCCTTAGATGGCGTTGTTATTGTAAGTTTAAAACTCATTTATCTCATTAAATATCAGTCCTATCAAAATTTTGCATAGAATAATACTTAAAGGAAATTATTTTTAAAGAAACGTTCGTTATGTTATATTTTTCATGGAAATCAGTAATAAGCAAGATATTTCGATTTATTTAATTCAGGCCCCCTTATAATCTCCCTTTTAAATAAAGCATTTGAATGTCATATAGCCTAAAATCTAAGTTACAACGAACTTAATTTATATTCCAATTTTCATATAAATCGGTTCAGCCATTATCGCGTGAAAAGGTAACAAACATCCATCCATCCAGACAGACAGACAGACAGATAGATAGATAGATAGACAGACAGATAGACAGTTAAACAGACAGACAGACATACAAACAAATATTTCAAAAAAGCGATTTTCGGTTTCAGGATGGTTATTTATACATGTTAACACCAACTATTTTTGTAAAATCGAAAATTACCAGAAAAATTTTGGCTACAGATTTATTATTAGTATAGATATAGATATCATAGTAATAAGGGAATGCAACATGAATGGAATGTTGGAAAGTGCAAAATGGCCTAAATCATGTATTGGAACATAATGAATAAAGATATATATATATATATATATATATATATATATATATATATATATATATATATATATATATATATAAAGAAAATTTAGTGATTGTCTGAAAAACATAAAGCTGGAATTATCGTCGCAAGATAGTCTATAGATGTAAAAACTATTGTAAAGTTATGTTCAGAATAAGCGCGTAATCATATAAAATGTTTAAAATATATTTTGAGTAATCCAGAGCCGTGAGAGCTAGCTGGTGCGGACTCGAATCCGGTCAGAAGGGACTTTTCACATATTTATTGCACTGAGATCGACTTCAGAGCCAACTTGGCTTCTTATCAAACATGTATCGATTTTTCCGCGCGTGAAAACAGTCGGTGCGAGGTTCTAACCACTCAGGTCGTCCTGTAGTGGTTAGGAGAACATGCAATCTCTTGCTCCTACCACATACATCTTTATATAATGCGAATTTAGCACTAGCGTGTAGTCTTTAAAATACCGCAAAAATTATCTCTCTAGAAGAAATCCAGTCGTTTTTATAGAAACATTTTCAAAGCAATTATAAACAAGAAGACAATTAAAGTATTATTTCCTTACTTCTCCCTGCAGTGGCAGAGTGGTTAGACCTTCAGCCTGTCACGCAGGGGTCCGGTTTCGAGTCCCGATCAGACCTGGGAATTTTTATTGACTATTTCGTTTATATGACGTCATTCCATTTTCGAACAATGAAGTGTAATTAAATTTTGAATTCTAACCAATCACAGGAACACTTTGCGGTAAATTAGCAGCTAGATTTATCGCTATCAATTTATCGCATGGTCGTTCTTTCGTTTAGCCGTTGTCGCCAACTGTTTCCCCGTAAATTGATGATCATGAATACATTAAGATGCAACTACACGGTTAAACTTTTCTTTTAACTTTAAAGCAATGAATGAAAGATTTATATTTAATATTAATTAATATATTTATGCAGTGAAGACGACGTTCAAAACGGCGCACCATGTAGACACAAAATCTTCATGCATCTTAATTGAACATACCTTTTAAAATCGATTATTTCAACATTCTTCCCAGATTGCACGCATACGCGATAACTGTGTAGATGCAGCTTTCGTGTAGCACTGATTGTAATGGTCGAAATAAGGCACAGCTGAAATTGGTCATGCTCCCACAGGTAACTTAACCTATAATTGTAGCCTACAAAATTTGTATTTTGTGAATGAAATGAAACAATTAATAGAAAGTCAGATGTTCAAATTTATGTAACATCATCGCATATCAAACCCAAAGACCTTGCATAGTAATAATAAGGTCTTTGATCAAACTGCCTTCCGTATGGCATAATAAAATTCGTGTTTTAATTAGGCCTATCTATATAGAGATGGCTTCACTGTGTAGCAACATGTCTCGCTGTAAATACATAAGCATTGGTATATAGCTTTCCCCACTGTTACTGTTTTTTTTAAATTAAGTAAACTTTATTGTACATAAATAAATACATTATAGTTGGGGACAGGAACAGAGAAAAGAAAAGGAAAAAATAAAATAAAAATAAATAAAATAACTTAACACTTGTTTATGGGTATTGTCCACTGGAAATCCCAAATGTACTCTATAGCCTCACATCCCAATGCCATTTTCTTTAATGTTACTGTTAAATTAAATTATGATTTCAGCAGATAATGAAAATGTATTTATGTTATAATAATAAGAAAAAAGTGCAGTACATGTAATTAACATTGTTAAACCTGTATTTCGCTTTTCGCAATTGGCATTACTGAATAATAACATCGAATTACTTTATTGCAGTAATCGATATTCATCTACGAGTATTTCAACTTCACAATGTCTGAATAGGTTAAGTATTCGTTAATATACAATTATTAACATTTTTGTGATCGAATTTTAGGGATATATTATTTACATTTTTATTTTATTCACGAGGACTGAGACTTCCCAGATAAATCTCAGACCTCTCGTGACATTACTACAGAAATAAATCCATAGTAACACTTGTGGCGGGCAAGATCGCAGTTGGGTTTTTTCTCGGGGTTCTCCCGTTCCCCTCGTATTACGCATCTACGTAATTCCGTCAACATTTCTCCATTCCGTCGTCATCCCATAGTATTACCACAGTCTAGTGTATACAGTCACGAAGCTTGAGTTGTGAAGATAGTAGGAACAATAGACTGTGCCGGTACCATTTCCCATTATCTGTAATGAGGCGATAGTAGCGATCCTAGTGGTTAGCAACTTTCTATGGATGCATATTAACTACGCACTGAGCTTCATGACTGTATATACTAGCCTGTGGCATTACCCGAATGACGGCTGGCGACGATCTAAGTGCTAAAGCCTAAGAAAAGCTGGGTATGCAGCGAACCTTAGGGCAGTTAGGAGCATCACTTAAAATTCACTTTCACTTACATCCGACTTTAGGTGGTAGAAAACGCAGAATTTGTATTCTGAATTACAACTTAACTTGTCTTATACTTTAGTCGTAACTTAGCCAAAAGCTAGTAAGGTTCAAGATACATGAAGACCAATCTTATACGTCACTTAGTTCTATAATTTGCTTCAACAACAGCTAAAGGAAAATTTGTTTATGCTCGACCATGCCGAAATGTAGTAATTATACACCTGGTAGCAGCCCTTTAATGGCTCTCATTAAAGTACACCTATTCATTAAAGTTCAGATGTTCCACCAATCAGAAAATACCATTGTAGCAATATGAAAGCGCAAGTATCGATTAGCCTATTCTCGGATATGCAATCGAAAGACAACTAGTTCTGTTACTATAATAATTAGCGTTAATTGTAAATAATATTCAAATAAATTCAATTTGTCATCTCGTTTTTCAATGTCTAAATCAATTTCAAGGTTATATCAAGATTAATGTTTATTTTACTCTCTAGATTATATCAAGGTCAATGTCGACAGTTATTTCTCGGAAAAAATCAATACTTTCGCGTCTGCGCACATCTCACAATTTACGAGGTATTGCACAAGGTAAGTTCCGCTCCTCAGTCAGATAAGAATAACATGAATACTTGCGCTCGTTTCATAAACTTACTTGCGTCTTAATTGCTACCATTATAGGCTCGTTGCATAATGTACTATTATTACGATAAAGTTAAGTTTAAGGATTGAAATTGATATAGAATATGCCAATTTTCAGGTATTAATGGATTTTGCACTCTGTATCATATTTGCTTCTATATTTTCAAGTTACGCCTAGTATATGGGTGTAGATATTAACGATAATATATGGTGTGGGGTCAGAAAAACTCCAGGTAAGTTTCGAGGGTTAACAGTTTAAATTCTAGGTACATTTGGAAATACGTTTTGCTTGTATTTGACGAGATGAGACCGACGATTTACAACATATTATCTGACATTCGTTTTACAGTTGGAGAAAACCTCGGACAAAGCCAACCAGTTAATCAGCTCGAGCGGTAATCGAACTCACGCGCAACCGTACCTACGGATCAGTAGGCAAACACCAATACTGCCTGAACTACGCCGGTGGCTAAAGATATTTCTTTCACAAAAATAAATTTAATCTCATATTGGCGTGTATGAACAGTTTAATTTGTGTACGTCTCTGGAATAATAACTGAAGAAAACTCTAGCCAGTAAAATAAACAGCAAATTGACGAAAGCAATTAATTCTTTTGAAGAGCATAAAATGTATAATCATATCCGGATATAGTGAACCTCTATGAGTTGCATATTTCGTTCACAATATCCAAGGTTCACTAAATCCGAAGTGTCTCTCCCCTAACCTTAAATAACAGGAATGAATGAAATTGTGAACAAGAAAATAAAATACTATACAGTAATTAAAATATTTCATTTTTGTGGAATGAATTACACTGTATACTGTTACTCACAGTCGATTTACTTAAACTATGCTGTCGACCCACGTCCGCTTGCCGAAGACCACATTCAATTTCACTTATAATATTCACCTTATCTTCCAAAGAAAATACTTTACGTTTCGACAATTTTATACAGTACATTCACTGTTCCAACACTAGAAACAACCTGATCAGGTAGAAATGACAAACGCTGTTATGGTATAACTGCATACTCAGCCTTGGGATTTCCCGGGTCACTTAATGGAAACTGACAGAAAGTTGGTGGAGGAAACCATCAGTATTTTACTTTCATTTATGCTCTGGACATAATGTCCGTTCCCTGTTAATAAAGGAAGGCAATTTCATTTTTCGTTGCTTCGGTGTTTCTGAGAAAAAAGGCAACCCTTTGACAGTGGAGGATTAGAAATAACAGTAGTGTACCGGAGAACAGAATGGCAACCTTTCGACGATGGAGTGAGGGAAGGTCGTCTCGTTTATCATGATAAAATTGTTGTAACTTCAATTTTTAAGGTTTACTATAAACCATATATTAATGTACTTTTTAATGTATGCGGGTTGGGACCAACGATTTAGGTTCATTATAGCCGAATGTTCATTATAACCGAGTTCACTATATTCAGAGTTAACTGTGTATATATTTTTTCAAATTCTGGACACATTTTTGTTGTTATTGTTGTGATGCCTTCAGTCGTTAACTTAAACTCGCATATTTCATTATTATTAATATTCACTTTCTTATTTACATACACATTAAGATAATAATATTTAAAATTACTTGTGTTAATGCGTAAGGGGAAGGACCTACAGGAAATTTCTTTTTTCATATTATTTTAAATAGAACCTCTATTTCCCTAACACAGTTTTATATCAATGTGTGAAGCCTTTTAAATACAATATTTTCACTTTGGCCCTTTATGATACATTCACAGACGTAAAAAATGCAGTATTATAAAGAAAATGATATATCTGCTCTCAAGAGTATCACAAAATCACAAATCTCGTCTTAAATTAAAGCTAAAAGGCTGCTGAAAAATGTTGTTTGTTGATTTTTTTAAATTTTAATTTTTATATTTTTATTTTTATTTTGCATTTTTGTGAACAGAAAGAAAAATTGCACGTCTATTTTTAACATATTTTTTAATTTGCAATTTGACAATTGCCTCTTACAGAATTACTCATGTATAATGTGAGAATATGCCCTGACAATTGTATTCAATTATCTCCATTATCATCATATCATAATCTCTTCACACGCACGCAAAATAGCCACATACTAGCCATACCAACACATAAGACATCATCGTATTCATCATAATATACAATCTCGCTCTCGCGCTTGTGGAATACCCTACCCAGTGACATCAGAGACTGTCGGAATTTAGTAGCGTTCAAAAGCAAGCTCATTAAGTATTTTCTTACTGCGTAGGGTAGGTTTAATTTTTACTTAATAAAAGAAATGCTTCTCTCTTCTTAACTTTTACAACAAACTGTCTAGCTTTTATTAATCAGTTAATCTTTTAGTACTTTGATTTTTATTGTATTTGTAAATTTAATATTAATTGTAATTATAATTGTAATTGTATTCTTAACATTGTAGTTGTAATCCCCTGGTAGAGGGGAAGAGAAGGCCTGATGGCCTTATCTCTACCAGGTTAAATAAATGGATGGATGGATGGATGGATAGCTAGATAGATGGATGGGTGGATGGATGGATGGGTGGGTGGGTGGATGGATGGATGGATGGATGGATAGATAGATAGATAGATAGATAGATAGATAGATAGATAGATAGATAGATAGATAGACAGACAGACAGACAGACAGACAGACAGACAGACAGACAGACAGACAGACAGACAGACAGACAGACAGACAGACAGACAGACAGACAGACAGACAGACAGATAGATAGATAGATAGATAGATAGATAGATAGATAGATAGATAGATAGATAGATAGATAGATAGATAGATAAATAAATATTATTGTCCAAGATATTAGGCCTACATATTAAATGTTGAGAAATGTAAAATGAACAAACTCCGGATATTCAATGGAGAAGTTTGAGCACACATATTTAAAAATGGCGTAAAACAATTATTTTCTTCCCAACGACCTTGAAATTTCGCCTAAATGAAGTCAACACTAAAAAGTATTTTCAGGCTAAAAATACAAAAAAAAAATATTGTTAATTTTGGCACATTTTTTTTTGACAATTCCTGTAGGTTCTTCCTTTCAATTGCGGAATTATTTACTCCGGTCTTGTAGACAAGTTCCCTCTAAATACCGTGGCTTTTGTACACCGCATAAATCTACACTGGGTATTAATGGACGTAGATTGACGTCCAATGCAATTTTCAAGTAGTTATATACATTAAATTCATTTTTAGGAGCCAAAATCACCTGACTCATAACTGCTATGTAATGAAACATTTTCAACATACTTCAATTCGCATTTTATCTGAGCCCTGTCTTTCGCTCGGAGTCAGTTGTGAATATTTGTCATATCTCTCCGGTCCTTTCATCTTCCACTCTTTTTCCCGAAAGCTCTTCAAGAAGTGGTTGTCTTGCCACAGTCTGTTATTGACATCGACTGGACTAATGGTTCAATATCTTGCAGTCATGCCGTTATTTCGGCCCAGATTTCACGGTTTCAGACATGCCTATTTGTCTTATTTTCTATCAAGAACGTATTTCCAAGAGAGTGTAACATTTCTCTTGAGAAGAATTTCCAGCGCAGCTCAGAGGGTAGAGGTGCAGTTCAGTTTGCTAGAGGGAAGGGTCCTTTTGCTTTTAGTAGCACGTGTAGAACAATTTTATAGTCGAAGACACACATTTTCAGGAATGAGAGAGTTTAGGCGAAGTTAGTCTTCATGTAACGGGGATAAATGTGTGTTACTCCACACCAAGTCACTCCATTTGTCTCTATTCATGGTGTACAGTCCAAATAAGAGAATCGGGCCCACTCACACTTTCGCGACATGGATACAATTCTAGGTCACTATACAGGGTGTACATAAATATATTTTACCTACTTCTACACTCTGAAAGAGAATATGAGCGTATCAGGTTTCCAATAACAAATCATATCCGTTTCTGTGCTGCTTTGCGGGCTCGAAATTTTGGTAATTTCATAGAAGACGGGCACCTGTTTGAATGTAGTATTATCAATTTTTTATTTTAGAGTTAGGTGATAGTGATTTTTTTAGTGAATTTTATATGTTAGTTCTAGGATATTAAACTAGATATCGCCGTGATTTTTTTTTCGACTTAATTGGTTATAGTTGTCATTTGTCCTAGAATTTTCGTCAATTTTGAATGGGTAATGACGTCAGGTGTTTTTAGTGGTTTGACGTGAGTAATGTTATATCACAGTCTAGTATATACAGTCGCGAAGCTTGGGGTGATTTTTTGCATTTCTCGCGAAAGTTGCTAGCCGCTTGAAGCGCTGTGTGTACTAGGAACAATAGACTGTGTCACTGGCATCGTGATCTAATACAGGCTGTAAGGCTTAACTCGCTTAACCCGATCGCGAAGGGCGGGGTTTCAACCATATAAATTAATTGGAATGCATAAAAAGTAACATATATTTCTCTAAAATGTAGTGTAATTGCATTAATAAAATTTAAAAACAATGATTAGGAGACACTTCAGACGTAATTCCTTGCGAGTTAAGGTGTAATATTATTTTTGGTGTGAAAATTACGTTGTTAGCAGGTGTAATAGACCTACCTGCCTTTATTTCGATTAAATATTGCGAAATTATTGTACATTCATATATGCACGATTCAACAATTTTCAGTTGCACCGCACGATATGTTGAAATTATAGGTTATGTTTACTGTCCCAGTTGCCCCTTTCTGTCTAATTTTAGTGGTCTCCAATGCCCTGCCATTCATATGGAAATATTATAGGTTATGTTTACTATATCTTATATTCCTAAATTCACAATTATACATTATAATTAAGCATAATGTCATGTATGATACTTCCAACATTCAATTTGTCTGTATTTTAATACTACAATTGAGTACTGAATTATTGTATTTGTCTACTACCTAAGAGACGAAGTAACAATCGTACGTACACTAACTTCATAAGAGTGGTATGATACATTTTCTCTCTTTATCAAGGAAGGTAAATGTGCTATATTAAAATCACAATATAAATTCTTTTTTATTAAACCTCAAAATAGCTTCCATTCTAAACTTAAAATGTTGATGTGAAAAGATTATGTTAACATGTAAAATTCTCTTCACATTAAAATAACACAGTTTTGTAATTATTTCTGCGACATATTATGCAACAAGAAGTAAAGGGAACTTATGGACACATTACACTAAATAAAACTTAGCTATGATACGCAATAAAGTTATAATATAACAATTCACTGAGCTCCATACACTGAAATAGAAAACCCGAACATATATTACGGCCTGGTCTAGATCGAAAAGGCATTGACTGTGCCGTATTTCGCTTTGTTGTGAAAAGTTGTGTAAACTGTGCAATGTTGGTTATCGGTTGTAATAACTGTAAATGGCTGAAATACATTAATTTGAATAATAATATGGGCAAGGAGACGTTTGTTGCACTATAAATTCTAAGAGAAAGAGGTCAGAGTTATCCTTCCGAAAGATCCAGGAAGGTGAGTTTATAAAATATAATATACAGTATACTTTATGAAAATAATATATAAACCTTATGTATTTCGTATTTCAATAGTGGAAGGAAGGTGTTAATTTTTCAAAAGAACACGATATCAAAAGTACAATACATTTTATGATCTGCTAGGGAAAGAGTCTGTGATGAAGCGATAGTAGCGATCCTGGTGGTTAGCAACTATCTATGGATGCATATTTCAACTGTCTATGTTTGCATATTTAGTAAGTATTGAGCTTCGCAACTGTATATACTAAACTGTGGTTATATTGTTTCTGATGGCTAAAGCCATTGAACGTTTGTCATTTTATGACATTTGTGAAAGATGTGTGAACATAGAACAGAGTATTACATTTTGTGTCGATTTTGGTTTAGTTCTTTCGCTGGTGAATAAGAATTAAGTCGATTCTTAAGAAGAAAACTTTAGTTATAAGAAATTATTTACTGAATTTTCCGTGTAAGTTAAGGTGTAATAAGTATTATAAGAGAATTTCATTTTGTGTAAATACATGGTTTAATTATACGAAGTTGACTGTACGACATATTTTTGGTTTAGTTCTTTGTTGCCTGCGTGGTTAGAGTTTAGATTGCCTTGAACCTGTGTCTTATACTGGAAGTGAAGTGGTTGTCATTGAAGATGTCAATGAGGATTGAATTTTGTTTGATAAGGTGATAAATTATGTTTTATTTCGTGTTTTAGTGATTTTTGGGGATAAAGTGCGGATCAAAACCGCCAGAAAAGTACTGCCAACTATGAAGTTCGAATGTTGTCAAACACCAACAAAATCAAAGGTGAAAAATTAAACATCTTTTCATTTTTTTCAAGGGCTTGTTCTTCTTTAAAAATATGAACATATGTTTGATTCTCCATCTTTGATTTTGTGATGTTTTTATTTTTTTTATTTTAGTAGGTTATTTTACGACGCTTTATCAACATCTTAGATTATTTAGCGTCTGAATGAGATGAAGGTGATAATGCCGGTGAAATGAGTCCGGGGTCCAGCACCGAAAATTACCCAGCATTTGCTCATATTTGGTTGAGGGAAAACCCCGGAAAAAGCCTCAACCAGGTAACTTGCCCCAACCAGGAACTGAATCCGGACAACCTGATTTCGCGGCCAGACGCAATAACCGTTGCTCCACAGGTGTGGACTTGTGATGTTTGGTGGCATTTGAACTTCATAGTTGCAGAACGTTTTTGGTAGTTTTCGTCAGCCACGTTGGATTTTGCCCGTCTTATAGGAAATTACCGAAATTTTTCCTGGTGTTTCTCATCACACCATTACGTAACATTCAACTGTAATACCTCACGCCACATGTTCCATCAACTCTAACTAGAAAAATAAGCAAGTGTATACTTGACATGTACAATAGCGGAAAAAAAAACCGGACCGAACCTTGTAGCTGATTTCAGAGCCTTGTTCACTCCAGAGCACGATAGACTGGTAACTAAGACTTTCATGGTTCGAATCCTTGCGTAGAAAGGAAAACTTTTTTTGTTCCTTATTCAAATTTATTGCCAATATTTTTCGATTGCAGCGATATTTTACTACTAATTAACTTATTATTCCCAGAGCATGAATTTTACCAGCAATCTGGATAAAAAATAAGAACAATTATTTATATGAAAATTTGACGGCGAGGTATGCTTTGGAGGGAGAAAGGAACTGGACACCCTACCGCAGTGATGTCAAAGCAAGCGCATTTTTCTGACCTTGACGTCGTGCGGAGGCAGCAAGCGCTAAGTATGGAAAGAGGAAGGTTTGTGTATATGAATAAGCAACCTGTTGGATTAACAAAACAGTGGTGCACAAACTTCAAACGGAACGTGAAATTTTATGTCGTTATTTTTATATGGCTTCTTTCTGTTTAATATTATCTATATTGTCTGTAAAACAAAAGTACTAATACTGATTTCTTAATATTGCACTTGTGTTTCAAATCTTAATAACATAATAGAGAGTTAAGAAGGAATATTCACTTAAATTCCATAGTAGTATAATATTATACTGTATTAAGTGGATGAAACACATCATTCATAAAGATAGTATATTCCAAGAAAGAGATTGAGTATGACATGATAATTTGGAATTTATATTGATGGTATCTTTTGCCTTAAAAAAGTAATCAATAGACTAATCAAAACAATATTACAGTACAAAGCAAAGTTACCTAGGTACTGTATCTGTTTTAAGTGTAACTAATATTACATAACAAAACTCTTATCGCATTATCTATGCTTTTAAGGTGATATTTGTGAGGAACTTCCTATCATCAGAATATTAAATTATTTTCTCGAAATCTGCTGAAGCTATAGAGCTGACATTTTTACAACACATGGGCACGTATCTTTTGCTTATGATGTTACAGTAGTTGCTTTAAAAAATAATTCATTTCCTTACAAACAATTTCCATGCAAATATTTTCAAAATTTTCAATACACTATCTTCAGTAATACGTATATACGGTATATTAGATTTATGAAAACATTCTGTAAAGCTACTAAATAAATAGGCCTATACCTGAAAATTTCACTTTTCTATACGAAAAGTTGAGAAAACATTTCTTTTGAATAAAAAAATCATACTTGTGAAAAATAGGCATTAAAATTGAAACTTACATTCTTATAATGCACTTATATTTCTCAGGCAAATCTAAAAATTAACATGGATACAGTTTTAATAAGTTCTCTTCCCTTTATCTATTGAATCAGTGCTGGCCATCCCTGAATATAGCTCGACCAAGCGGCATATACTACTTCTTTCGTCTGTCTCTTTCCTTTCCGCTGTAAAGCGCTCAGGCTCTCCTGGGCTCTAAAGCGCGCGCTTGCTCCTGTGGGCTTCAATTGACATGCCTGCCCTACCGCATTACATCCTGGTCTAGTTGCCTCATGAGTGATGCCTTATTGGTGTTACTTAAGAGTTTCACACCTGTCTTATGACAGTTGACTATACAACAACATTTCAATGAAAAATTAAAGCCTAGAAAAGTGTGTGAGAACATACGGAGGTATTAATGTGCTAATGCGGTATTGCAATATCTATAAAAATGTCAGGTTTATAATGTCCGTCCGTAGTTGACATTAATGTAATACTTTAACAATATTACATCCATTAGTCCACCGCTGTGGAGTAATGTTAGCATGCCTGACCGTAAAACGAGAGGGCCCGGGTTCAAATCCTGGTTGGGAAAAGTTACCTGGTTGAAGATTTTTCTGGGGTTTTCTCTCAAAGCATTAAGAGCAAATGCTGGGTAACTTTCGGCGCTGGATCCTGGACACATTTCGCCGGCATTATCACCTTCGTGTCACTCAGACACTAGATAAGCATAGCAGTTGATAAAACTTCGTAAAATAACCGATAAAAAGCACACTCATAAAAACATAAAATTATTCTATAACCTAGGGGAGACCCGGGCAAAACGAATAACCCGGGCAAAGAGAATAATGCATATTTCTTAGAAACGCCAACAGGTAGCGCTTTCTGCTATGTTGGGGAAGAATCCCTACCAGATTTTGCTGCTGGAACTGACTTTTCGTCATTCTAGCTAGTAAGAGAAGAAGTCCACGTGTGTTTGAAGAAAATTGACTGTTTTCTTAAAATATTTCAAGTTAAGAGAAACATATGTACAACATACAGTACTTCTGAAATTCTTTGTTATATGACAGTAATATATAGGCGATAGAATTAGTTCTAAAATGCCGTACTAACGAAGGCAATTATTAACGTTTATGTTTGTGTAACCTTAAATGAAAAGCGAAGAGGCGTCTGCTGGCAAAATGAATTGGGCAAAGTGGATAACTTATCCGCTTTGCCCTGCCACATTTATTTGACTATATAAGTGTCAGCTGAATTTTTGTATGTATTTGCCTATTGTAATAAAGCGTGTTACATCATTTTACATAGTGGAGGCATTAAGTCACACTAATTAAATTATAAATCAGTAACACTGAGCTTAATTTTTACTTAAAAAGGTCGTAATGTGTTTTCAGATGGTTTAATTTTTCAAGAGAAAGACTGAGCAAGCCAAATGGTCTGAAGAAGCCATGATGAAAGCACTTGAAGAAATAAAATCTTCCAATCAGTGGTTCTGCTATCTGGCCATACAACCATAATGTGTTTGTTGATGAAGATTTTGCTCCAGATCAACTTACAGATCGCCCACTTGAGATAAAAATCAGCGAAACGACAGCTGGCTCAGATTTAACAAAATTCTATGGTGCCAGCTTCTTCAGCGGCTGAAGAAACAGTTAATGCTCACTCAGAATCACCACCTCTGTGAAGTAGTTATCTTCAGAGATTGAAGGAATATTCAATACATCAATTGTACTCAGATTTTCAGTTCTGGTTACACCAAAACACTCAACATCGTCAGCAGGAGAACCCAAGTCACTTCTTTTGATTTAGACCAGTGCCAAAAGCGGATGCTCGAAAGATACGAGTTAAACGAAGAAAATGTCAGCGTTCTGAAGCTCTTACATCTATTTCTACCGATTAAAAACGTTGAAAGAGAAGTAATTTAAGGGCAGAAGGCAAAGCAGAAGAAATCCAAGTTTTCAGTGTCATTGAAACGTCGACTAGTTCAAATATGTATTTTGTACTAATCTAACATGCTGTAAATGGCTGTAATAACATTTCTTATAGTCTCATATGCCCCATTAACTTCGTGTTTATGTGTTGATTTAATTTTATTATCTGTAAACAGAAATTAAATAGAAAGTTGAAAATGTTATAGGGATATTCATTTTGCCTGGGTTAATTATTCGCTTTGCCCGTGTAACTATATTTTCTTTCTCAAATCATATCACTCTCCGTAGGTACGAGAAACGAATTGCTGTTTTGTAGATATGTGGAAAACATGTGTCACAACCCAAGTCATGAAGTTTTTATTTCGGGAGTACCAAAATGTAGCCTGTGGCATTGTTTATTCATAGCTTACCCGCTTTGCCCGGGTTTCCCCTAATACTGCGTCAAGACGTTTGTACTATGAAACATTTATAATTGGACAACATTTATTACTTGACCTTTTCATAGTAAGTTACATCTTTTCACATTTTTACGAAATAATGATTAGTAGTTAATGTACCGTTTTGGGCAAAAACAATTACCGGTACCGGCTGCCAGACGCAAAGTCCCCTTCGGAAGGCTTAGGTGATTCCGCGAGAGCTGAGGTTTACACGTGAAGGAATTTCTTAAGGGCTCTATAGACGCTCAGTTAAACTGTGCAATTTATCATGTGTGACGTCATACGAGGTGACATAGGAAGGACTGGGAGCTCCGGAACCTTGGGGCTCATGAAGCTACTCGTATGCGGACGGGACTGGGGCAGGATGGCCCACCTGTCAGCGTCGGCTAACCAGGTAGGTCTTCGGGGTCCGGATTCCTTGGGCTTATCAGGGTACTCCGTTATGCGGGGAAAAAGTCCCCATTCTTGTAACCAAGAGAAATATGAACAGCTGTTTCTCTAAACCCACTGTGAACAATGATGCCCTCAGACGATTTTAGAAGAGAGACAAGTGCTATTTTTTGGACGTAGTCAATAGCACGTAATTATTTGTTGTTCTTTCATACAGCATGCTTATCATTTTTAAGGGAACCAGGTAGTGATTAGGAGTCAAAGTCTGCAGATAAGCCCTTTAAAAAGCCTCTTTAAATTTGGTGGTGCATGTAATTCATACATCCGTTTTTTAAATGCAGTTTTCCAAAAGTTGACATTTTTCATACTTAAGTGCATTTCTCTCTGAAACTACCGAATAAATTTACATTATATTTTTACAGTGTTTTCTGCAGTCTGTGTTCTACATAGTAGACCTACCGGTTTAAGAATATCACACACATAACACGAGAAAAAAAAATATATATGCACTGAAAAATTTGCAAAAAAAACGTTAAACAAAGTTCGATATTTTTTCGGTTTCGCTAGAGGTAAAATATTTAAATAAATTTTGCTTTAGAATTTACAATATACATTATTAGATAACTTAAAAAAATACAAGGTATATGAGTGAAGATTGTAGCATGTAATGTGCACCTGAAGAATGAGGTACACTTAGCAAAGTGGGAAAACAGGTTATCAGTTAGGGCCTTTATTTTGCACTTGGATACAAAACTAATTAGTTGTCTTTATACCACTGAATTCAGAATGATTGATTGTGTAAGCATGGAAAATTTTATTCCAGTCTGAGCACTAGAAGGCTATAAATATTAAAGTAAACGTTTTAATCGTACAGGCATCAGTACCTAGTCTCCTTAAGCCTTGTTAATTGTAACATTGAAAGAGCTGTCTCTCCATACCAACCGAAAATTTGACTTGTTTATTATGAGCTTTTCATTCAGAATAGTTCATAAGTTACTATCACTCCCTAAAATGTTTACTACTCTTTCTGAATCAACATTGTATATAGATGGTTTAGTGCAAATTTTTAAAGCATAGGTCTGGGGTAGAAATTCGTAAATTACATAGAGTATTGCAAGATAATACATTTAATATCGCTCTGTAGACCGTGCAACAATGTAATATTTGAATTATCTTTTTGAGCTTCAATTATAAAATAATACTGGTGCGATAGGTTGCAGCAGCCAAATTACTCTTCAAGGAACGAACACTCATATAAATTGAGAGAAAGAAGACAGAGGACGGACACTGGAAAGTTTTCTTTTCTCAATCGTACTATCAGGGACTGGAATGCTTTACCTGCAGACTTACTAAAGACTTTACCAATAACCAAAAATATACTTAAATAGGCTTAAGAACTTTACTAATAGACGGTAGTATATTATACACACTATTTAAAGGCTGTCATTGATATTTTGTTATTTGAAGTGTCGTATCAGTGAGGAAGTGTGTTGTGTCAGTGAAGTCTATTGTGTAAGTGATGTTTGTTTGTGTCAGTGAAGTTCTATAGTTCATAGTGGCTGTGCAAAGTATTTGAACAGTGAAATAGTTTTGAAGTGTTAGTGAAATCAGGATAGAATCAGTGCAGTGAGTGAGTTGACAGCGAAATAAGTGTAGTGCCGAAAAGTACATGTGCAGGTATGAACCTATCACACTCGTGGGTTTTAGTTCGAACTTAGGGTTAAGATACAAATTAGATTTACTTTAAATCTTATTTTAAGTGATCGTGCTTCATTTAATTTAGTATGCTCCTTCTTATTGCTATTGTTATTGTTATTATTATTATTATTATTATTACTATTATTGTTATTATGCTGTCAAAAATCTGAAAGTTAGAATTTATAAAACAGTTATATTACCGGTTGTTCTTGATGGTTGTGAAACTTGGACTCTCACTTTGAGAGAGGAACAGAGGTTAAGGGCGTTTGAGAATAAGGTGCTTAGGAAAATATTTGGGGCTAAAAGGGATGAAGTTACAGGAAGAATGGAGAAAGTTACACAACACAGAACTGCACGCATTGTATTCTTCACCTGACATAATTAGGAACATTAAATCCAGACGTTTGAGATGGGCAGGACATGTAGCATGTATGGGCGAATCCAGAAATGCATATAGAGTGTTACCTGGAAGGCCGGAGGGAAAAGACCTTTAGGGAGGGTGAGACGTTGATGGGAAGATAATATTAAAATGGATTTGATGGAGGTGGGATATGATGATAGAGACTGGATTAATGTTGCTCAGGATAGGGACCAATGGCGGGCTTATGTGAGGGCGGCAATGAACCTCCGGGTTCCTTAAAAGCCAATAGGTAAGTAAGTATTATTATTATTATTTATGATTATTATTATTAATTATTAATGTTTTTTATTACTTGTGTTTATTATTAATTGTCATTATTGAGTGTAATTAGCAGGGTTCGAGACTTCGGACCCAATAGAGCAGTTGAGTGGGAAATCCGCATAACGGCATACTGAGTATAGTGGTAATGCGTACAGTGGGTGGAGATACTGTGGAATGAATGCTAACAAATACGCAAAGACGGTTACGAAATTTAAGAAACTAACATACACTCTTCCTCTACCTCCACAGCCCATTATTACTAGATTGGGTACATGGCTTAATGCAGCCATTTATTATGGCAAATACTCCCGTACAATTGTGCAGATAATCAACACATTGAGTGACGACTGTCTGCAATCAGAATAATTAAAGCTCTGGATTTGAAGGTTCTGACGAATAATTTGCTTTTCATACAAACCTATTTTCAAACTGTGTATGAAACTGTTACACGGTTAGAAAATTCAGAACAAGAGATGCCGGAAACCCTCAAATTACTTGAGGAAATGACGCAGAAAATTAATGAGACACCAAGTACACCGGTTACTGAACGTGTAAAACAGAAGTGGAAATCAATTTTATGTAAAAATAACGGATATGGAACATTATGTAACATAAACAGAAAATTAGTGGACATAAAGTTACCCGAGAATAAAGGACAGTCTCTTAGAGACTGCAGTGATATTAGGTTTTTTCGTTTTGCTCCTATCACGTCATGCGACATAGAGCGCAGCTTTTCACAGTACAAACTGTGTTTGGCAGATAACCGAAAAAGATTTACGTTTGAGACACTGAAAATGTATCTTGTAGTACATTGCAATTCGGTACTGTAACTGCAGTTCCTAAAGACGACCAATAGGATAAATGAAGAAATTAAAATTGCTACATGTTTATTTCCACCATTAGCACTGTGTATAATTGAACACAAATGCTTATAAAAGACAGCAGAATAAATGCTTTTCACTTTCTTTTGACATTGTCAGTGTGTAACGTATATACAATGTGTTTAAAAAATACAGGGCATAATTTCAGGTATGTATTTCCCACATGTAGACAATCAAAATAGTTCATTACAGCATGTGTCCGGAAATGCTTCATTTCCGAGTTATGGCCTTCACAACATTGAAATTCACCGGAACGTTTTTCTTTCCGCAGGTCGTTGTCATTACAGAAGATGTTCAAAATGTCAACCTCCTGCTTGAATACAGACCTCACATCGATGTCTCATTGACCTGCGAACACGATCCCAAACTCCAGGAGTATTGCGTATGTCCTCAGAACATGCCACAATTCGGTTCCGAAGGGATTCCAAATCAGGCACCGGAAACGAATAAACCAATGATTTTAAATGGCCCCACAAGTAGAAATCGAGAGGGTTCAGATCAGGTGAGCGTGGAGGCCAAGCAATTGGGCCACCTCTACCTATCCATCGATCAGGAAACCTTCGATCCAAGTACCGGCGAGCCGTACGACTGAAGTGTGCAGGAGCGCCATCATGCAAGAAGTGAATGTGTTGACGATTGATCAGTGGAGTGTCTTCTAAAACATGAGGTATGGTTCCGGTGAATTTCAATGTTGTGAAGGCCATAACTCGGAAATAAAGCATTTCCGGACACATGTTGTAATGAACTATTTTGATTGTCTACATGTGGGAAATACATACCTGAAATTATGCCCCGTATTTTTGAAAAACCCTGTATAGGCCTACTTTCAGAATGTACATATGTGTGTTTCCCCATACTACCGCACTCTACTCTAAATAGCAACGTTGTTACAACACATCTCTACCTTCACTATCTGCAGCGAGTCAACAACCTATAGTACATGCACAGTAAACTTATTGTATCGGTCCGAAGTCTCGAAGCCTGGTAATTAGTTACTACTGCCACCGGGTATATACCCATTTGCAGTGTGAATAAATACACATACATACATAACTTTTTTTCATTAAGGCATCATCGTCGTGATCATTATCATTATCATAAAAAAAACCATGAAATTGAGCCGTATGACCCGTTCCGAGAAATTTCATCCCCAAATATCACAGATTTAACTAGTAATCGAATCCTTACATCTTGGTGAGAAATGTTTGATAACTTACCCAGTTTCAGAGCAAAATATTGCAGCAGAAAATTGGAGGAAGGAATGAGAGAACGAAGGTCGTGTAATTGGCAACGGAGAGGTGATCTCTGTTTTGGGACGGGGTGTAAAGTCGGTTCGCCTCCACATGACTTGAGCTGGCCCCTGGAGAAATACAGGCGCGCAAGGGAAATCCTGCTAAGAGAGACGCGAAACAAGATGCTGGTGACAGAGCTCCGGGTATCCGTGATAACCCGCAAATAACATTACTTCTTTGTTACGAACACAAATATGTTATGTCAGCAAGAGCTCTTCCCTATTATCCTTGTGGAACAAGCTTGCTGCGGGGAGCTCAACTATATTAACTTCCGCTATTTCATGGAAAAATATGAACAAAAGAAATATTATCATCATTATTATTGAAAAGAATGGGATCGACAAACAAGAGACAAGCATTTGCAACTGGCATCTGTTTCTGATCTTCATTTGTTTCACCGTAACGTATGAACTTTCATGTCTCTGACGTCATATGGAGACGGTAGAGAGCATTACAATTTATTTCAATATGTTCTCATCATCCATCCACCACATCAGCCTCTCATATTCTTTTGCATGCTACACACCATAATTCAGTTTTCAACATTTTACTACGCTGTTGTAAAACAGGGCTGTACAACTGTTAGAGCTAAGCCCGAATGCGGCCATAACCTAAGGGAGAGTTAGAGAGTTTTCGTTTAGCGATTGCTTATGAATAGACTTCGTTGAATTGCCACACGCAGCATGCAATCAGGTTGCCGATGTACGGATGTATAGAGGAGGTGGGCGACCTCCCGGTATCGTAGTATAAGCAGTTCATGTTAAGAGATGTGTTCGGTCCAAATAGATAGAGCAGCTACAGCTAATGTATACCTATGTAAGCACTTGTTTTTGCATTACTGTGGTTGGAATAGTCAAAGCTTAACATTTGTTCATTGCAGACAAGAATTAAATCATACTACAATGAGAGTGTTGCTGTTCCAAATAATTGCCCCTGGAATACCCTTACTCCCGCAGCCAATCTTGACCCGTTGGGGAACGTGGTTGGATGCTGTTAATTATTATGCAGAACATTACGGAAAAATAATGGAGGTAATTGATACATTGGATAGCACAGACAGTTCCGCTGTTGCAGCTGTAAAATCATTGCCTTCTGAACAGCTATTGGAAGATATTCTGTTCATTGATTCTAATTTTAAAATCGTGTCCAAAAGCATCACCCTGTTAGAATCGTCTAAACTGTAACTCTCAGAAGCCCTTAATATAGTGGATAAAGTATCACAAACCGTTATCCAAAATAACAATTCACTAATTTCAGAAAAAGTGAAATGTAAGTTGAGGAACATTATTGCTAAAAATTCTGCCTATTCACAACTTCGTATTATAAATGATGTACCGTAAGGACACGACAAGACGTCTGAAGTTTGTGTAAAAAGTAGTGACTTTCCGTTCTTCAAACATGCACCTATTACATCGTGTGATGTTGAACGTACATTTTCCCAATATAAAAACTGTTTAAGTGACCAACGGAGGGGGTTCACTTTGCAGTCGCACAAAATGTACGTAACTCTTCACTGCAATGCACATATTCAAGGATGATGCGAGTATATTACATTAAATTTTAAGAGTTAATATATTTCACTACAAAATAATTGTGTATTACATGTTTAGACAATTCCTACTTCAATGATCATTCATTATATTTCTTGAATGCAGGATACAGGTTTTATTGTAATCGCAGTATACTGCTCAGTGTTTACATCAGTGGCATACTCCATCCGTTGCACGCCCCCTTCTCATACAGTCTATACCGCGTGCGCAGTAAACCTTACGATTCTCGTGGCAATTCCATGAAGTCTACTTATGAAATACGAAGCCTCTTATCAAAAGAAACATTTTTGTACATTTGTAAATTTATCTGAGAACTATGATGAAATGGAATTTTGTAACTTAGACAAAGCGATTTACATGGATTTCGACTTTACGGGCCATATTCATAGACGTTCTTAGTGCGGGCTTCCGGTGGATGATCAGCGAACTAACATTTTTCGTATTCATAACCCAGTGTTAGCGATATGATATGGTATGAATCCTGTACAAGTAACCACTCGATAGCCGGGACTAGTTTAGCACGCTCGTAGCGCGGGCTAGCGAGATGTCTATGCACAGCACCCTAGGAGGTTAAATAACCAATTAGTAAAGACTACCATCACAGTTACCTCCATCGGTAATCTTACCGCTATTGTAACAACCACCACTGCTACTACAATCACAGTTACCAAAATCAGCAATCTTTTCACAACTGTAACAACCACCATTAGGCTCGGTAAATCTTACCGCCACTGTAACGAACACTAGTACTACTGTATCACAGTTAAATAAATAAATAAATAAATGAATAAGTAAAAGTAAGTAACTATATAGATAGATAGGTAGATAGATAGATAGATAGGTAGATAGATAGATAGATAGATAGATAGATAGATAGATAGATAGATAGATAGATAGATAGATAGATAGATAGATAGATAGATAGATAGATAGATAGATAGATAGATAGATAGATAGATAGATAGATAGATAGATAGATAGATAGATAGATAGATAGATAGATAGATAGATAGATAGATAGATAGATAGATAGATAGGTAGATGGATGGATAGATAGATAGATAGATAGATAGATAGATAGATAGATAGATAGATAGATAGATAGATAGATAAATAGATAGATAGATAGATAGATAGATAGATAGATAGATAGATAGATAGATAGATAGATAGATAGATAGATAGATAGATAGATAGATAGATAGATAGGTAGGTAGGTAGGTAGGTAGGTAGGTAGGTAGGTAGGTAGGTAGGTAGGTAGGTAGATAGATAGATAGATAGATAGATAGACAGACAGACAGACAGACAGACAGACAGACAGACAGACAGACAGACAGACAGACAGACAGACAGACAGACAGATGGATAGATTAATTAAATAAATACATTAAATAAATAAAATAAATAAATAATTAAATAACAGCAATGTAACATCGTTTAGTTAGCATGGCTTAATGTCCCCGCTGTAGACAATATAGCACAAATATAACACGAATATCGCATTCATTTTTCTTCCGTTGGCAATTGCATCTCCACAGATATGAACCTGGTTGCACAGGATATACAAATACGCAGAATCACTTCCGCTCGCGCTACAGCGACAAATTGATAAGTATTTGTTTTATAACTGAAATTGGATTCTGTCTGTGGAAATTAGCAAAAGTACAAACCTGCACGTTTAAGTAAAACAATTTGCGTGATGCGAGGAACACAATGGTAGTAAGCTGCTAACGCACATAAGCACATTTGACATTGAGCCGCATATTCGCCTGACTTGGCGCGTTTTATTATGCAATTATGTTGAATGGAGGGGTGACGTTCATTGAGGTGAGTTAGAGCTTTGAGCGATATTTCCCGCTCGCCGAATGCTTTTGTCTGTGTGAATAAAGGTTCGTGGAGGACCAAAAGGAAAAGAAATGGTTCGCGAATGGCATTCATTTTCTGTACGTACAAGAGCCCGGTGTACCAAAACTGTTGGCTGGAATGAAAGGGGCGTGACAACATCCTAGTGAATTGAAATTCTGAAAATGTATTTTAGTGTGCCAACTGGCGTGTTTTTGGTCCAGCTTCGTCATGTGCTATTGATTAGTCCCACATTCTAACACGAGACAGCTCTGAGCAGATCTAGCGAAATGCCGCGCCATACCACAGCGTCTCAAGTTGAGGTTGGATATCGATTTCATTTCTGCTAACGACGCACTGACTCTTTAGACGCCGTTTCGTTCTCTGCCTCGTGCTTAAACAGAGATGTGACTGCGAGACAATTACTCATGCAACCGACTCCGAAACGACGGCCTCCAATACGATGGTCAAGGTTTGACTCCCAGTGACAACCTTTGGGTGAATCAGACTAGGCACAGCGTTCTACCACAGTCTACTATATACAGTCGCGAAGCTTGAGGTGATTTTTTTTTGCAAATCTCGTGATAAAGCGCTCCAAGCGGTTAGCAACTAGAAACAATAGACTGTCCACGGTCGACTTTGGACTGTGCCGTATTTCCATCGAGTGCTAGCTCGTTGCGTATTTCACATTGATGCTTGTGAAACGTTCGTTATTGGTTATAATGAAAATGTTAATGGCTAAAATACAGTAATTGGAATAATAATATTTTACTAGAGACGTAGAAAAATTAAGTTTGTTTTAATGAAATTTATTGATCACGTTTTATTTTCAATTCTGGTTGGATTATTATTGCTTAGGCCTACTTTTTTTTTCAAAGGATATGTTTTTAATTATAGCTGTTAATTTTGTTGTTATTTTTATTTGTTACTTTACTAGAGACGTAGAAAAAGTCTGTTACAATAAAATTTATTGATCACGGTTTATTTCCAATTCTGGTGTGATTATTATTGGTTAACCTCATCCCACTTTGTTAACTACGTAAGC
This sequence comes from Periplaneta americana, assembly GCF_040183065.1. Taxonomy (NCBI): domain Eukaryota; kingdom Metazoa; phylum Arthropoda; class Insecta; order Blattodea; family Blattidae; genus Periplaneta; species Periplaneta americana. Next base: position 170,717,386 of record NC_091126.1, on the reverse strand, counting down.
CTACACTACAAGTAGCTACCGGTACACCTAAGTTACTCCATTAATTCATATTTCCATTATTATTGTTGTAAAGGGAAATGCAAATTAATATTTATTGGTTTCATAGTTAATTATCGCTATAATCTTGAATGAGTGAAGCGATTATAGTAAATTTCAGTTCGTTTTGCACAAACAAAAATAATATTGACCTATTTGTTGCAGGTATCTTCGAGTTTATGGTGGATATAAAAAATGAAACTCAAAACATAAAATTATTTAGGGCCAAATTAAAGAAGCACCTAATTTCTCACGCCTTCTATTCTGTAGATGAATTCATGCCATTCAATAACACTTCATGAAATTGATACTAAAACTATGTGTTGTACTAGTAGACTATATTGTAAATCTCGTCTGTATATATTTCATCTAGACTGTGACTATAAATTAAGATTTTATAATAGTATTAAGTTTTTTGACTTGTTCCATATTCTAGCTGTAAGCATGTATGAATATCATGGAATGTTAATAAATACAATACAATACAATACAATGCAATTTAATATACTTCATTAAAATAATAAATTAACTTTATGCATTTAATATTTCAATAATGGAAGGAAGGTGTTAGTTTTAACAAAAGAACACAATGAAAGTGTAACATATTTTGTCGTCTACTAGGAGAGAGATCTGCGATGATGAGGCGATAGTAGCGATCCTAGTGGTGGGCAACTACCCATGTTTGCATTTTTACTACATATTGAGCTTCGCGACTGTATATAGTAGACTCTGGTTCTACTAAGACAGAGAGCCCACGAATATGATAGTGATACGACAAAAACACTGATCCAACACGAACTATGATAGCAACATGACAGCAAAGTGACCTGGTACTCACTGGACTGATTCAGTCATACAACATGTCGTCGGAGAACGAGGACGTTCTCAATCTAGTTAATTTAGCTAATATCAAATTACAGTGACAGAAAACATAGCAGACGATTCTGGGTGCATCCTTTTTGGCATGCTAATTTAGAACAACGCGGTGCTTTTAATCTGTTCGAAGAATTAAATATATACCCAGAACGATTTAAAATATTCTACAGAATGAGTAGAGAAACATTTAATCTGTTGGTTCAGAAAGTTGGATCTGCAATTTATAAAAAGAACACTAACTTCAGGATTTCAGTAAATGCTGAAGAACGCCTTCTGATAACTATCAAGTAAATAGGCCTATATGTTTATACATCAGATAAATAATAATTGTTCGTTTCTCGTTCACATCAAAGTAAACATTTGTTTACAATATGTTTATAGGGTAGCGGGCCAATTACCGGACAGGTCCTATTTATGGACACTCCTAACATTTTGTCATTCTGTGTTTATACAGAATCCTTTATATATTCTTTTAGCCAGTCATTGGAAAGCAGTAATTTTCTAGAGCTGATTGCGACACATGGGAGTGAGACTGTGTATGAAATCCGAGCTCCAAATAGCGGAAAGTGAGCAAAGGTTATTAGAATATATTTATATTTCGCCCTGTTATAATATTGAGCGGTAAATTATTCTGTGTAAATAAGATAAAATGATTTTGCAATAGGTTTATTATGTTTTCAATCCGAAAAATAGATGTATTAAAAGACATGGCAAGTCTTTAATAAGTTCAATAAAGGCTATATTGAAATTAGGATCGTCTCTCATCTTAACCCTTGCATTACCAACTCACAACTGATACAAAAAAGTGGAGCATGCAGCACTGTGAGCGACACAACACAACACAACACAGATAGTGTCGAGTTGTTTGATAAGATGAGTGGGCTTCCGTTCATTTCATATTATGGGTTATATAAGATCATACACGTTAGCAACAAGCAAAGCATCAAATCCGTGTCGTGTTGCTGTCGCTTGTCATTCCGTGGGCGCTCTGTCTAAGAAAACAGCGGTTCGATCTGCGACAGACATTGTGATCTGCGTATTAACTGTAGGAAAATTCAGGAATGGATTCTGGTGAATACGTGGGGAACGATCAATCAGTTTCGGCGAGCTTGGGAAAGGAGTGACTGATTTTCCGGTATTACTGCTAGAAAGGACAGGAGTTGTGGTAATAACACATTCTAGTATATACAGTCATGAAGCTTGAGTTTATGAGGGTACTAGGAACAATAGACTGTGCAGGTACTATTTAGCATTGTCTGTAATGAGGCGATAGTAGCGATCCTAGTGGTTAGCAACTATCTATGGATGCATATTTACTACGTATTGTGCTTCGTGACTGTATATACTTGACTGTGGTAATAAAGTGACGTAAAAATGTAACAACCTCTAAATTCACTGTGTACTTATCTTCATAGCAGAAAAAAGCCACGGAAATTAAGTTAGTCCTGAGTTATTTTAGGGTAACATTTATATGGTCAGAAGCAAAATTTTATGAATATTCGAATATACATGTTCAGTCAGGAGTTCGCAGACTAGTTGGAACCTCTTAAGCGACACTAATGAGACAACTAAGCCAGGAGGTAATGGAAGTAGGGTGGTCAATTACTTCCTCCTCTATTGCATACATCGTTGACTAGTAACATTATTTATTATTTTATTATTTATTTATTTATTTATTTATTTATTCTGGTGTAGTTAAGACCATCAGGCCTTCTCTTCTACAACACCAGGAATACAAATACAATAATAGAAATAAACAGAAAAAATACACTATATACAAAGTAAAGCTACACAAGAAATAAAGAGAGAGAGAGAGAGAGAGAGAGAGAAACCTATAAAGAAAGTAAAGCCACACAAAAATATACACAGGTTGCAGTCACACAAACTTTAAATGAGTGATTAAGTATCATAATTAATTGTATCCTAACTAATTAACTAACATAGGCCTAAACACGATACTTGCAATTTTAATCTAGATGAAAATGTATGTATGTATTTATTTACACTGCAAGTGGGCAAGCACCCGGTGGCAGTGGTATATACAATATTAACAATACACAGTTAAAATGATAAGCTATACACAATAAAATTTACAATACATAATACAATTTACAACACATATACAATTTTATACACAATACAATAAGAATACACAATACAATTTAACACAATAATAATAAAACATAAAATAAAACACCTAATTTTACAACACAACCTACATGATTATGTATAGGTCCTACATAATTTTCAATAGTCTTTCACTTTACTCTCATCTCATTCCTTGTAGTGGCACTATGACGCATTTCACTGACACTTTAGCACACATTTCACTGACACTCTGTAACACATTTCACTGACACTATAGAACACATTTCATTGACGCTATAAATTATCACTGATCGGAACTATTCACTGCACTGTAAAACCATAACTTCACTGACTCACCTCGCTTCACTGATACAACAGTTCAAATAAGTCAAATAATTACACCCTTATGCATACTTATAAACAGAACTACATTTAAACTAAACATTTCTAGTCTAAGGCCCTCTTACACGCTATTTTTAAATAATTTACAATTCAAACCAAGGAAGTAAACTCGTCAGGCTAGATAAATACATGTCACCTTAAAAAATTAAATGTTGAATGTCACCTTAATTTTAATTTTCACTTTATACACAACTCTTTAAATTATTCTTGAATCTCCTTAAGGAAGGACAGCCCTCAAAGACCGCTGCAGGTAGGTCATTCCAGTCATTTATAGTTCTATTTAAAAATGAGAATTTACCTACATCCGTTTTCTGTTTCCTACAAAAAATTACCCAGCATTTGCTCGTATTGGGTTGAGGAAAAGCCCCGGAAAAAACCTCAACCAGGTAACTTGCCCCGACCGGGATTCGAACCCGGGCCACCTGGTTTCGCGGCCAGACGCGCTGACCGTTACCCCACAGGGGTAACAAAGTGTTGTCTTGTACATCATGCCAAGAGCTGGAAGGTGTCAGACTACGTGTGTACACAAAAAATAAAAAACACATATAATAAATGACATACAGCCAAAGATAAACTCTACTGCATAAGTAGCACTAGGGAATATGGCAGGTAACCTCAAGCTCAATTCAAAAGTAAAAACATCAATCAATGGATGAAGAGAAAAAAGAAAAAAAAAACACAAATCAATACTTCTAGCAATACCTAAAAACATTAACTAAGACAAAATTTTCAAATTTAATTTTGAATTCTGATAAAGTCCGGCAGTCCGTGACGTCATTACGTAACGAATTCCAGAGGCGAGGTATTTCCACATTATAGGAAGATGAGTATAAAGATGTTCTATGATGAGGGATAGAAAGAAGTGCTTGATGTCGGTTTCGAAGAGTTGTAAGAAATTGAAAACGCGATAACAGATAATTCGGAGTAGAAGTGTGCATGATTCTGAACAGAAGAGACAGTGAATGTATTGTTCTTCGTTCCTTGAGACGCATCCATGAAAATAACTGGTTCACTAATCAGACCTGATAGCCTATACATATGAGAAGAAATATTTTCTTTGACTGTACTTGAGGTAGTCCATTTATGTTTTCTTAATAATATGGGCACATCTTTAAAAGACGATGAAACATGGCAAAGGTATATAAATCGATCATTCACTATTATTCGTCCGAATTGTTATGTCGCAGGGTCGTCGAAACGGGGGAAATCACACCGGAAATTACTTACTTAACGGGATCCTTTCATTTATATTATTTTAAACTGTTGACTTCTAATTTCGTACAGGAAATATTTTCAGGAAAGGTCCTAACAACCCTGCCACTAGTCTTTACGGGTGGGGAAAACAGAGCTGCTACATAGACACTCGGACGGACAGTAGGGGAGAGTGGGGCAAAGCGAAAGATTTTCCACTTAGTCATAAATGACAGCTTGTTAATAAATACTTTTGTAAATTTCTATCTCGAATGTAGTAGAGGAAACCTTTCTTTACAGTTTGCAGCGATCACTGAAGGAAAATATTATATACTTGACTAGGTATATTTATTTTACCAAACTATGACTATTTTTCACTTTGCCCCATGTATCACCATTTGGAACATCTTCTGTGACTCTCAAAGTGTAACATTTTCACATTGGAAGTACGTTTTTGTTTCGTTTTCTTGTTGTTATTGATTAGGAAGGTGACATTGTGATACATTTTTGAACTCATCTTAATGTTTGTAATCAATGTAACATGATTAAAGTATGTAGTGCTATTTGAAAAATTGATGACGTCACGTGTATCTTGTACCATAATGTAGTTACATGCACCAAATCTCCACACTCATGTTAGCCCCTCGTTCTAACATTAACGCTCAAAAACAAAATTTCCAATATTTATCCAAACAAAAATGTTATGGTAGGTGAACAAGATAAATGAGACACCCTGTATAGTCACAAAAATAATAAAATCACAAGTAAACAGCATTCAATGAAAGGGTACAATAACCACCTATTGGAAATCGCTGACTTTCGGTGTACGAATATCCAAGGATTCTTTGGATGTTATAACTAGGGACCGGAGTTTTATGTAATAACATATTATATTCCTTTCCACCTAACCGTATATAAATAACAAATCTTTGCGAATCTTGTAATTGCCATTAATATATTAAAATTTGATACTACATATTTTTACATATTTACCCCACATTACATATTATGGCTTGGTATTACATAAATCTACATATTTAGGGGTTTTATTTATTTTTACTTCTCTAAAAGGAGGGGGGAACGTCTGCTGGAAAAGTTTACAATTTGAAATACACAGATTTAAAAAGCCGTTTTACCTACCCAAGAAGGGATATATTTCGGGACGAAACATAACGTCCTTAGTTCCAGGAAGTAATAGAGGCACTCACCCCATACTGCCCACTGTAAATATGAGTGAACAAAAGGCAACCTTTCTCATACAACTATCAACTATCTTGTATTGTAAAAATCACTCAGAAAGTATAATGTTGCCTTCATGTGGTGGAGTGGGATGAGGACGACATGATTTGTCTCTAACTATAATTGTTCTGCACACGTCTAAACAAGCCATTCCCATGCAATTTGTAGCCTTGCCCACCCTCTTCCTAATCCTTCCAGAGAAAACCAGTGTCAAGTCTGGCATGAGACGCAATAAAGTAGCCGACCTTTGAATAGAAGCTGGAGTAAAGGAACAAACTGGAAAGATGTTGAAAGATTAAAATAAATAGCTTTTCAGGTCATTGCTTGACCTCTTTACTTTAAATTTAGTAGATCTATACGGAAATGGGATTATCCGAGCAATTATTAAGTATGGTTCTCGGCTGGAATAATCCTAATCTTCTGAATGAGACAGGAATGTCACTTTTCAAACAACTGTTTGTAAATGCCTATAGTTTGAGATTTTAGTAGGTACTTTCTTTCTTACAGGGGGCAGCTAAAATGCATGTGTTCCACATCTCCTCTTATTTTCTCCTAATTCAGTAAAGCGGAACAGTGCTTGCAGTACTGTTGTGTCAGTCATTTCACTCAGCTCTCTAGTTTTAGTACTTACAGTATAAAATGCAAGTGAGTTTATCTACTGCTTTAACTAAAATGGCTCATGTATCTTCAACCCCAATGACAAAAATAAAATCATGGATTGCGATGGACGAAGCTTTCACTACAGATGGAAGAATTGCAATGTGTCAAGTGTGCGGTAAAAAAAGTCGGGTGCTCTATGAAATCACAACTGGAGGGTCTTATCTATCCTATACCTGCCAGATACTAATAATAATAATATTAATAATGAATTATTCATTTATACTGGCAGAATTAAGGCCATAGGGCCTTCTCTTACACCCTACCAGGTCACGAAGTATACAAGCAGTTAAAATTTAACAAAAAGTTAAAGAACAGAATACTGACATATTACAAAAAATAATAATAATAGCATAATAAAATCGACACTAACAACATGAAAATAATACCATAATAGTAACAAAGAAAGTAAAATACATTGGAATATGGAATAAAGTAAAAGCAACTCATTTAGTACAAATGGTTAATATGGAAAAACTTAAGTAAGAGTATATGAAAGTGGAATGCAATAAAATAATAATAAAAAAGAAAAGAAATACGAAAATTAAAGCAAATTAACGATAAAAAGGCTATGATAATAAATTCATCGGCTGATAAAGAGAAAAAAAGGGGAAAGAAAGGAAAAAGGAATATAAAACTATGGCAGAGAAAAGGGCTTATAACTGAAAAGAATCTAATTCAAAAAGTGCAATTTTAATTTATTTTTGAAACTAGACAATGTCCGACAGTCTCTGACATGCTGTGGTAGAGAGTTCCAGAGATGAGCTGCAGAGACGGTGAAAGATGAAGAGTAGAAGGATGTTCTGTGTTTAGGAATGGAGAGTGTGATATGGTGTTGTGAGCGAGTATCTATTTCGTGATATGAGGACAAATGTTGAAAACGAGAAGCTAAGTAGCTAGGGTTAGAGGTTTGAAGAACATTGAAGAGTAAAGTGAGACAGTGAATAGTTCTTCGCTCTTTGAGACGGACCCAGGACAGCATATTTAGTGAAGGTGTGATACGGTCAGATCCACGGACGTTGCAAATAAATCGAACACATGCATTATGAACACGCTGTAGTCTGTCTGTGAGTCTCATGTTAAGGTCAGTGTAGAGAGTGTCACAGTAATCAAAATGAGGCATTAAGAGCGACTGCACTAAATTCTTCTTGAGAAGCAACGGAAGAAAATTTCGAATTCCTTTTAGTGCATGAAATTTCATAAAAATTATTTTACATGTGTGTGTGATTTGAGTATTCCAACTTAAATTTTTGTCGATATAAATTACTAGATTTTTTACTCTATCACTGTAAGGGATAATAGTTTCACTCATTTTAACAGGAGATAAGTCACCTTTGTTAAATATTATATAGGGTGTTTAAAAATACAGGGCATAATTTCAGGTATGTATTTCCCACATGTAGACAATGAAAATAGTTCATTACAACATGTGTCCGGAAATGCTTTATTTCCGAGTTATGGCCTTCACAACATTGAAATTCACCGGAACGTTTTTCTTTCCGCAGGTCGTTGCCGTCAAAGGAGACATTAAGAGGGCACTCTGACAGTTCATTCCGAGGCGAAGGTTACATTCAGTGTTGTGTAGGCGTTAGACTGTGCGACATGTGTTCAAATGAAGAGCTGGCAGAGATACACTTCATGTACGGTAAGGCGGACGGCAATGCTGCGCTGGCTCGTCGTTTGTACCAGGAGAGGTACCCACAGCGACAATGTCCAGATCGGAAGACAATTGTACGTCTCCATTACCGTCTGTGCGAATATGGAAAATTTAACTCTCCTGGTTTGGGAAGGGGACGACCAAGATCTACAACTCCAGAAATACAGGAGGAGATTCTGGAGGCTGTGAACATGACTCCTTCTATCAGCACACGAAGGGTAGCGTTGCAAGTCAATGTTCCTCATACGACTGTATGGAGACTGTTGAAAGAGTATCAATTGTATCCTTATCATTTGCAACGTGTACAGGCCCTGTCACCAGCAGGTTACCCTGCACGAGTTAGGTTCTGTCAGTGGTTCTTGCAGCAGTGTGGTGTAAATCCGAACTTTCCTGCCTTAGTATTATTTACAGATGAAGCACAGTTCACACGAGATGGCATAACAAATTTCCACAATCAGCATATATGGGCGTATGAAAACCCACGTGCAACTGTTCCATCTCATCACCAGGTGCGGCTCTCCCTCAACATGTGGGCCGGTATCATTGGTGATCGATTAGTTGGACCCCATGTACTTGTAAACAGACTTACGGGGCAGGCGTACACAAACGTCCTGGAAAACACCATACCTCATGTTTTAGAAGACACTCCACTGATCAATCGTCAACACATTCACTTCTTGCATGATGGCGCTCCTGCACACTTCAGTCGTACGGCTCGCCGGTACTTGGATCGAAGGTTTCCTGATCGATGGATAGGTAGAGGTGGCCCAATTGCTTGGCCTCCACGCTCACCTGATCTGAACCCTCTCGATTTCTACTTGTGGGGCCATTTAAAATCATTGGTTTATTCGTCTCCGGTGCCTGATTTGGAATCCCTTCGGAATCGAATTGTGGCATGTTCTGAGGACGTACGCAATGCTCCTGGAGTTTGGGATCGTGTTAGCAGTCAATGAGACATCGATGTGAGGTCTGTATTCAAGCAGGAGGTGGACATTTTGAACATCTTCTGTAATGAGAACGACCTGCGGAAAGAAAAACGTTCCGGTGAATTTCAATGTTGTGAAGGCCATAACTCGGAAATGAAGCATTTCCGGACACATGTTGTAATGAACTATTTTGATTGTCTACATGTGGGAAATACATACCTGAAATTATGCCCCGTATTTTTTTAAACATCCTGGATAATATTATAATAAATATTTTCATGATTTTACATATTTTGGTACATATTCAGCTTGTTTTTCTTACATATAATATGTACATATTTCACATCTTGATATTACATAAAAATCCGGTTCTAGTTATAACTTTAGTTGGCTAGTCACAGCTGGTAGATAGTCGCAGAAGCGTTTGTACATACTTCAGGGCTAAGCGACTCAATTACCTGATCGCTGGGAAGTAACGGGCTCTTAATCTGGATACAAGTACCGATGTGGGGTATAGAGTTCCGCGAATGTGCTGCATTAGGAGAAACACAAACTGAACAGCTAGCGCCGGCAGAAGTTGAGGCCTGGCTGCGGGTTTGCGGGCGAGAGTTTGGCCATATGGTGCTTAGTTACTCATTACTACAAATTTAAATTTGGCCCGCGCTTCATAACTACAAGATGCGGTCATGCCGGGAGTGGGGTTACGACTAACTTCAAACGCAAATTAGTTGGAGTGTTCCGAGGCCCTAAAACCGGCGAGTTTTCGTTCTGGAGCAGAGAAACATTAGCAGCATGGATTCATGCATCATGGAAATCACTGGAGCTGGAGCTGGTTACCGAAAACATGTCCTCCTATTCAGTCAAGCAGAACTGCATTTTATCGCAAGGTACTGACAGAGTGATCAATGTCTTCTTAACAACTACGTCAATACCTCTGTGAATTGATGCAGTAATCTAGCAAAATGGTAATTACCTCTTTAGTAGGTCTAATGAAATTATTACTGTTAATAATATTCTATTGAACTTGTCAGTAGGGTAAGGTTGTCTAATTCCGTGACATATTTAATAAAATCTATATTTATGCCGCGAGCGAAAACATATCAGTTCATGTTACTTTCGGAACCAGAACTGAAAACTGTCCTCCCGTAACACTGTACAACAAAGAACTTCAAGCAGACGATGTTAAATATGTAGGTATGCATTTAGATCGCCGCTTAACATGGCGTAAACATATTGAAACTAAACGTAAAGAATTAAATTTTAAAACATCAAAAATCTATTGGTTATTGGGACCTAAATCAAAACTGTCATTAGAAAATAAACTTCTTGTTTATAAAGTTATACTAAAACCAATCTGGACATACGGCATCCAACTGTGGGGAACTGCTAGCAACTCAAACATTGAAATACTGCAGAGGTATCAATCCAAAACTTTACGTTCCATTGTCACTGCACCATGGTATGTACGTAATGATGTCATTCATCATGATCTTAACATTTTAACTGTAAAAGAAGAAATCTCTGTTGAGCAAAAAATATCTGCACCGATTAAATCAACATCCGAATCATCATGCATTAAATTTGTTGGATGATAGTCAAACAATAAGAAGACTTAAAAGGATCAATGCTCTTGACCTTCCATTCATTTTTACTACTGCTATTTAAAACATTGTTATTTTTCTTTTGAGTGTTGTCATGGGATAACATCTCCACTCATGTCATATTCTTTTATAATATTTTCTTATTGTCTATTGTAGACAGATTGTAAATGTGGCATAATTGTTAAAAAAATATATATTTATGCCAAACTTTTAATACAAATTTTCAAATAACACCTAAATGACGTTATTTGGACCTTTAGCTACAGTTTTTACAACATCCAATGTCAACAGTTTCACAAGTTTGGTATGTAGTATATGATTCTCCATTGTTATACAGTGGCTCCTAAATCCGTGACAGAGATCCAAATTCCGTGATAGTGGTTTCCTAACACCGTGAGTGATATCCTAATTCCGTGATACTAAATTAATCCTCATTAACTGCTCAGAAAAGAAAAGTGTATTTGGAAAAACACATTAAAGTCATGGTATATTGTTTTAATATGAATTAAGCAAGAAATTACAACATAGAAAAAAGAGCCTATGTGACAAATTTCACTGACAAATTTCATAGAAAATACATGCGTAACTACAGGAATACATATTACATATTGATATATTATAAACCAAATTAACTGAAAGTTAAATTCAATACAAAATTGAATTTGAATAAATTATTGAATTATGACAGAATTATTTCTCATTATTTATATTCCTAACAACAGTAATTAAGTTAAATATATGCCCTATTATTTTATTATAATTATAATTGATGTTTTCTATAACTCATTTCTATTATTATTTCCACGAACTATTTTCTTTGATAGACATTCATTTTTACAATTTAGCGTGGGCATCACTGGTCGAGTGAGCCAGGAAGGAGAAATATGAAAATAAATCCGAAAATGGGAAAGTTCCTGTAGCATTGTTATTGTCTCATAATGTTTAAATAATCATACACATTGATTCAGCTGACTATAATCTACAGTAATATATCATTTTTATAATGCTATATTAATTCTTACTTCAAATATATGTTTCTTCAGGAGTGGTCACAAGAGAAAGAAAAACTTACTGGTCAAACACCTTTCACTGAACAAAAGCTTCTGTAGTCGACTACTTCTATTCAAATGGCGGGTAGTTAATAGAATTCAAAAGAAGACATCTTCTGGCATCTGTTAGGCATTTCAAAAGCTTAAAAGTTAGAGACCACAACTCCACGGCATTCAATTGAAATTTTATCACGGGATTAGGAGTATCACGGAATTAGGCACCTTTACCGTACAATAAGAACCTATTAAGTTAACCTTTGTCACATGACCACGACGTGTCATAATCATTTGTTATATGCTAATAATAATAATAATAATAATAATAATAATAATAATAATAATAATAGTAGTACAAAAAGTAAAGTACAAAGCATACAATAAACATAATATTTCTTTAGGTACACACAGCAAGGACAATTATGATTATGACAGACATTAGTTCAATCACTAGTAATGGCGGTCTTTGACTATTGTGACGTGTTGTTCACTGACTAAGCACCGAACTTTCGAACAAATTACGTGTTCATAATATGAAGGGTTCAGAGCCATAGTGGGCCAAGCGCCATATATTAAAAACGGAGAAAACAAGGGTTAAAATTAAGTGAATACCATCATTTAATGAAACATATAGCAAGTAATATAAAGTATGCACATTACAACTAAATGATATGTCATTCTTCATTAAACTATGGTGACGAATCAGCATGGCATGGAAGAAGTTCTGGTCTCTAAAGTTCATACTCAGAGACAAATTCCAGAAGCTAAGCTTAAAGGTTGAGACCTTGGAAAAATGTGTATTACCTGTCCTACTGTATGGATGCCAAACCTGGTCCCTAACATCAAAACAGAGGCGTATGCTTCAAACCTGCCAACGGAGTATGGAAAGAAAAATCCTGCAACTTTCTCTGAGGAACAAAGTCAGGAACGAGGAGCTACGCAACCGTACCGGCATGAAAGACGTCCAAATCATCGCAGAAAGCCCGAAGTGGAAATGGGGAGGGCACGTGGTAAGGATGGACCACAGACGATGGACGCACAGACTGACATTGTGGGATCCCAGGATCGGCAGAAGAAGAGTGGGACGCCAGACAACTAGATGGGCAGATTTCTTCAAGAAGAAGGCAGGACCACATTGGACGAGCAGTACAAGAGACAGACAGCTGTGGAGAAATCTAGAAGCCACCGTCCTCAGTGTGTAGTGTGGTGCGAATCTTACAAGTGCATATAGTGTTTGTGTACATAGAACACTCCTTAGGATCGGCTCACCTAAAGAGTGAAGTCTACTGAGCCAAGCCCTGTCAATCAGGAGGCCCTTGCCCTTACGGATCTAGCAGGCTAAATTTATTATTATTATTATTATTCTGAGCCATAGTGGGCCAAGCGCCATGTACTTAAAACGGAGAAAACAAGGATTAAAATTAAGTGAATACCATCATTTAATGAAACATATAGCAAGTAATATAAAGTATGCACATTACAACTAAATGATATGTCATTCTTCATTAAACTACCGTATTCACTTAAATTTAGCCCTTGCTTTCTCCGGTTTTAATAAATGGCGCTTGGCCCACTGTGGCTCTGAATCCTTGATATGTATATAATATATATGTGCTATGTCCGACGATGCGATCATATTTCACCATTCTTCGAATCTTGGCTCCGGCTCAACGATCGCAGAACTTAGCACTATCTTTCTCTTCTATTTCAAATTCTGTACACCTCAACCCCAAGTTATCTGTCGTCTCGTCTTGTATATTTATGCTCCAACCATAACCTAAATACTCGATCTCAGATCACCGGTACATTGAGTATACTTCATCATAACACTTCTCGATACTCTTCATCATTCACCGTTTCAATTTCTCTTCATAGGAACTCCCTATTTCATACCTTAGGGCAGTGCTGTCAAAGCAAGAGCATTTTTCTGACCTTGACGTCGTGCGCGGGCAGCAAGCGCTAAGTATGGAAAGAGGAAGGGTTGTGTATATGAATAAGCAACCTGTTGGATTAAGAAAACAGTGTGCACAAACTTCAAACGGAACGTGCAATTTTATGTCGTGATTTTTGTATGGCTCCTTTCTGTTTAATATTATCTATATTGTCTGTAAAACAAAAGTACTAACACTGATTTCTTAATATTGCACTTGTGTTTTAAATCTTAATAACATAATAGAGAGTTAAGAAGGGATATTTACTTAAATTCCATAGTAGTATAATATTATACTGTATTAAGTGGATGAAACACATCATTCATAAAAAAAGTGGTATTTCAAAGAAAGAGATTGAGTATGACATGATAAGTTAGAATTGATATTGATGGTATCTTTAGCCTTACAAAAGTAATCAATAAACTAATCAAAACAATTTTACAGTACAAAGCAAAGTTACCTAGGTACTGTATCTGTTTTAAGAGTAACTAATATTACATAACAAAACCCTTATCGCATTATGCTTTTAAGGTGATATTAGTGAGCAACTTCCTATCATCAGAATATTAATTTTTTTTCTCCAAATCTGCTGAAGCTATAGAGCTGGCATTTTTACAACACATGGGCATGTATCATTTGCTTATGATGTAACAGTAATTGCTTTGTTAATTCATTTCCTTACAAACAATTTCCATGCGAATATTTTCAAAATTTTCAATACATTATCTTCAGTAATACATATATACGATATATTAGATTTACGAAAAAATTCTGTAAGGCTACTAAATAAATAGGCCTATACCTGAAAATTTCACTTTCCTATACGAAAAGTTGAGAAAATATTTCTTTTGAATAAAAAAAATCGAACTTGTGAAAAATGAGCTTTAAAATTAAAACTTACATTCTTATAATGCACTTATACTTCTCAGGCAAGTCTAAAAAATAACATGGATACAGTTTTAATAAGTTCTCTTCTCTTTATCTATTGAATCAGTGCCGGCCATCCCTGAATATAGCTCGACCAAGCGGCATATACCATCTCTTTCGTCTGTCTTTCCTTTCCGCTGTAAAGCGCTCAGGCTCTCCTGGGCTCTAAAGCGCGCGCTTGCTCCTGTGGGCATCAATTGATATGCCTGCCTTAGGGGCTGTCAGACATTTACCAATTTCAAAACCCGGTTGTCAGGTAAACTGCTTAGACGGTGAGCTTTTCTAAAATATATAACAGGTCCAGGCAACATAGCGGTTTTCTTCGGTTACTCCGGTTCCCTTGTAACACAGAAACAATTCTTAATCATCATCATAATCCATTACTCACCGCTTGTGGTGTACTCTGGATAGTCTCTGACAAACGGCAATAGTGACATCTCTGAGCTCTCTGGTAGAGTCGGCACAAATAACGGCAAGTTAAGGGCCCTGCTATTGGAAAGAAAAAAAAGTATCAACATATCAGCATACATAATAAAGACAGATAACCTCAATCATAGAACTGAGGTCAATAAGTGGATAAAAGCAAAAGTGACCCAAGGACAGAGCTTTGGGAAACTCCACAAGTTAAAATTTATGTGACGAGGACTGTGCAAATTTAACAACAGACTCCACACGTTTACATACGATAATATTAAACTCTTATTACACCTCGATACTCATAACTGATTACATTATTTTCCATTTACACTATACTACAGATTTCTCCTTTCCACCCTGGTATATTCAAACAATCCTATCTTTAATACAGCGCCATCATTTTATTTTTACTTCAATTTTTATTGCACCTGAGTTTTTGAATGTACTTCACTCCCACCCCTTCTACTAATGGAGTTCAACCGTCCTCCACACAGATCCAAGACCGCATATACAGTCATAGTAGCCTTACGGTCATAGTAAACAGTACGTTCCAAAAATATGTTCGCGTTTTCCAGTGACGAAAGAGCTTTCAATATTGAATCACTTTCGCACAGGTACTGTCGTCCATTTGCCTACGTCTTATCCCGGTTTCCCCCACCAGCTTTTATTCGCCAGCTAATAGCTGGGCTGTCTTAGCTCTTTTCTGAGAACATTAATTTCTGTTAGGGATTGGACGTCTACGTAATATTATACAACTGTTTAAAATAACTTAAATAAAAGGGCCTCGTTAAGTAATCAACTGTCACGTGATTTCCTCCCTTTCTACGATACTACGACATAACCACTTGGACGGACAGTAGATAGTATGTTGACTAATTTTATCTTTTCGGATCGGGCAGAAGTGAAGATTGAATTTACAGTACGTAAGGTACTCTTTTATAGAGTAGGTACAGAATTATTTCAACATGAGTTAGTAGTACGAAGAACGAAACTGGTAATTGCGATTAGGTACAATAGTCTATAGTGCGGTAATATGCACATTAGAACTGAAGCCTGCATCGAAATGAACGGCCACCATTTTCAAAAATGGGTTTAAATATCCATATTATGATTATTTTTCAATTTAACTACATCCTCTATATTGTACGCTAATGTGCTGTAGACATTATAATATACACTGCATAATGAATACGTCCACATGGACAGCTCAGTTCGTGAGTAAAAACACTCATTGTTAATACTGTACTGTATTTTGATTAAACAATAAGCTAATGGAAATGATCAAACTCAAAAGCGCAATATTTCCTTCCTATAAGTGATTTGTTTGTATCATCGAACTACAGTCGTGGAAGGGGGTAGCAAACGGTGGTTCCTCTTCTTAACCTTAATGTAATGGTATAGTCAGGTTAATATAAGATTTTTTTATTTTATTGGGTTATTTTACGACGCTATATCAACATCTAAGTTATTTTGCGTCTGAATGAAATGAAGGTGATAATGCCGGTGAAATGAGTCCGGGGTCCAGCACCGAAAGTTACCCAGCATTTGCTCGTATTGGGTTGTGGGAAAACTCCGGAAAAAGCCTCAACCAGGTAACTTGCTCCGCCCGGATTCGAACCCGGGCCACCTGGTTTCGCGCTGACCGTTACTCCACAGGTGTGGACAATATAAGAAATGTTAGTAAAAATTAAATGATGTCCCTGTATATGCAAACAATCCTATCTTTAATATTATTGCCCCAGGACATCTTTATTAATATTACTATTGCATTTCGGAATGTTTGTGTTTTAATTTGTAACATTTTTATGAATTATTTTCATTATTCCATTAAGGACGGTTTAATTACACAGATTTCATCAGTATGCGTGTGATCATACGTAAGCCCATAGAATAGCGATGTACTGTGTTCCCTTGTTTTCTATATAACGGCACAGAATGGAGCTATAAAAAGGGGATACTTCCTCAAGTGAAAGAGGTGGAAGTTCTCTCTTTAGGGAAGAGCAGCAGCTGAGAGAAAAAGTCGGATGCGGCAACGACTAGGCTGTATGTCGGAGCAAGGAATGCTTGGAATTCTTCATCGGTTCTCATCAAATTTCACCTTCTTGTGGAATTAACGTTTTTTTATTATTCAGGGGCTGTGTCTAAGTGCCGGGCCCGTGCCTTCTAATACCATAAGCTGATATTGGCGAGTTTTTTTATTCCCCTTTTTCGGTGCCCCGGCATTCCTGAGGAGCAGTCATTTGAAAAAGCGCGCTAGCTACTGGCCTCCCTTTCCTCTTGAGTTAATCTTTTGAAGGTGCATCTACTCACGACCAACGACCGCCTCTGGCATGTCTCAGCCAGTATTGCGTTTCTGGTTTCGTTTTATCCACGCCGATATTCCCACTCGCCGCTCCGTCACACAGACCATCTCCTCCGATGAAACGTTCTCAGTGTCTTGTTTAAAATGTGTTCGCTTCAGGAACAACAAACTTAATTCAACTAAGAAAATCCTCCGAGTTATACTTACCAACAGCTGCTTGTCTATATCACTAACGACTTGTTATTAATTTCTTTGAACTGTCGATTACATTCCTCTTTTATGACTTGTCTTCTTATTTCGTGCAGATTCTTCAGGAAGCTCACTTAAATGTTTTTAACCCAGATTTTCCCACCGTCCTTTTTTAAGGACATTTGCAGTCCCTTCGGATATTATGTCATTGTTGGTGTTAGGGACATTTTATAAGTTGTGCGATAATGTTGGCAATATTTGTTAGCTTTAGAAAATATACGTTCCTTGTTTCAGTTTATTTCAACATCATTTAACCGATTTTTGAGAGTAACTAATGTGCTATTCTATTTTAATCAAAAAAACTTTTTGGGCTTATCTGGGTTAATAAATGTCCACACCTGTGGAGTAACGGTCAGCGGGTCTGGCTGCGAAACCAGGTGGCCCGGGTTCGAATCCCGGTCTGGGAAAGTTACCTGGTTGAGGTTTTTTCCGGGGTTTTCCCTCAACCCAATACGAGCAAATGCTGGGTAACTTTCGGTGCTGGACCCCGGACCCATTTCACCGGCATTATCACCTTCATTTCATTCAGATGCTAAATAACCTAGATGTTGATACAGCGTCGTAAAATAACCCAATAAAATAAAAAAATCTTAATAAATGTGTTACAATGTAACGTAATTCTAGTCCACGCTGTGGAGTAACGGTTAGCATATAATAATAATAATAATAATAATAATAATAATAATAATAATAATAATAATAATAATAATAATAATAATAATTTATTTAACCTGGCAGAGTTAAGGCCATACGGCCTTCTCTAACACTCAACCAGGAATAAATACTGCGTTACAAAAACACTACAAATTTACAAAGTACACTATAATTTTACACACAAAACTGAATAAGATAATAATAATAAAATGTAAACAACAAGTAAGAAGAAATCAGACATAATATATAACATACAGAAAGAAAGAAAAAAGCATAATAAACTGTGAACAGCAGGTCAAAATAAATGAGGCATACGAAGTATAAAAAATAAGACAATTATTGATAATAATAATAATAATAATAATAATAACAATAACTATAATAATGATAAAAAAAAATAATAATAATAATAATAATAATGTTAATAATAGTAATAATAATACTAATAGCAGTAATAAAATAGTGCAGTATAAAGCATACAATGAATACAATATTTTTAAGTACACACAGTAAGGAAAATTATGATTATATATAGCTCAACTTATCACATTATAGATATACCATTATCGGAAAATATGAAAACAAAAATATAAAATAAGTTAAATATCACCAGAACATAAAAAAAAATGTGAATACGTGGAAACATGCAATACAACACTTGTCATAATAGTAAGTTAGTTTGGCAACTCGTCATAAGATAATTTTCTAACTTGGATTTGAAAGATTTCTGGTCGTAATACGAGCGAGCTTGGGTTCAAATTCTGGTTGGGACAAGGTAACTGAATGAAGTTTATTTTCCGGTGTTTTCCCCTCAACCTACTAAAAGCAAATGCTGGATAATATTCGTCGCTGGACCCTGGACTCATTTCGCTGGCATTATTGTCTTAATTTCGCTCAGAACCTAAGTAGCCATCGAAGTTGATAAAGCATCGTAAAATAAACCAATAAAAAACTGGGTCCTTAATGTATATGGCTGCCGTAGCACGGAATCTGGCTCCCGGACGACAGGTCGAGCATCAGCCGGTAAAATGTTGTCTACGATGGTGAAAGCAGAAATGGATTGTAAAACATACCTTAAAGTAAATGTTGAAAATGTCGTACTTCAGCTCGTATACAAGCTTGCGAGAAGGTGATGCGGTTCAAAGTTTGCATTAGCATAATTATTGGTTTCTGAATTCAGTTCGAATTTATGTTATCTCATAGTATCTACTGTATAGTTTTAAAATTTTGGTATACATTTTCAGCTATATGTAACGGGTTTTTTAACGACCCCGTATTTTAAAGAAATAGGACGATTATTTTACATTTTTACATTTTCTTAAGGTCTACAGTCAATAATACCCAAAGTGTTAAATATTCCAAATTCTTAACAAAGATAGTTACATGATTTTGATGGGAGTAATTGTATTACCTCCCTTGGTATTAGTAAGTTGTAATAAACTTTGGCTGCAGGATGGTTAAGATCATGTCATCTAAAACCTGAAGGATAGCTTACACTACTCTGTCCGCTATGGCTAGCCAAAGACATTGCGCTGGAGAGGCTTTATCGACCAGAAGAGTCAAAAGATCCGCTGCGATCGAATCCAGGTCAGCAGAGTAAGCTGCAGTCGAGAGTTAATGCTGTTACTCTACACGACGGACAAAAGCTCATGTTGCAGATTTCTTGCTCTCTCTTAAAAAAAAAACTTTAAGCAAGACCTGGTTTCGTATTTGGGAGATCTTGGGTCAAATCCCAGGTTTGGGCGATTTGCTCGAGTATGGTCAGCCGTTTCGTGAAGCCTTGACAGAAATTCAAATTCTTACTGTAACAAAACTATGAGTCACAGCCGAATATTAATGCCTAGCTCAGTCTGCTAAGGCGCTTGCCTGCCGATCAGGAGTTGCGCTCGGGCGCGGGTTCGATTCCAGCTTTGATTTATTACCTGGTGGGGTTTTTTCCGAGGTTTTCTCCAAAAATAAGGCGAATGTCAGGTAATCTATGGCGAATCCTCGACCTCATCTCGACAAATAACACCACGATATCACCAATCCCATAGACTTTACATGACCTACTAGTTGATACAGCGTCGTTAAATAACCAAAAAAATATTATTAGCAATTAGGCCACGAAACAATGTAACCTGTATGATTACGGCCAAGGACTCGACCCCCCTCAGTACGGGCACGAGGGAGCCGAAACTGCATATGAAATTAGCAGTGAAGTGCGGTTTCTCTCTGTAATATCTCGGCATTGAGAGCAGCTACAGACTTGTGCTAACACTAGTTTGATTTGTAATCGCGAGTTCTGCAATACTAAACTGTTAATATACATGTACTATATACAGGGACATCATTTTATTTTTACTAACATTTCTAATATTAACCTGGCTATACCTTTGGATCAACGATTGAGAACCGAAAATAGAGTTTCCTATCCCCTTCCACGACTGGAGTTCGATGATACTGGCGTAAAATACAAAACAAATCACTTTACTAGATATAGGAGGGAAGAAAAGTAGTTCATCCATTTACGTAAACTAGGAAATATTATGCTTTCGAGTTTGATAATTTTCATTAGGTTTTTGTTTAATCAAAATACAGCACAGTATTAACAATGAGTGTTTTTACTCACGAACTGAGCTGTCTACGCGGACGTATTCATTATGTAGTGTACATTATACTGCCTTCAGCACATTAGCGTACACCATAGAGAATGAAGTCAAATTGAAAAATAATCATAATATGGATATTTAAACACATTTTTGAAAATGGTGGCCGTTCATTTCGATATAGGCTTCAGTTCTAATGTGCATATTATCGCACTATAGACTATTGTACGTAATTCCAATTACCAGGTTCGTACTTCGTATCAGTAACTCATGTTGAAATAATTCTGTACCTACTCTATAAAAGAGTAAATTACGTACTGTAAATTCAGTCTTCACTTCTGATCGATCCGAAAGGATAAAATTACTCAGACATGCTATCTACTGTCCATCCAAGTGGTTATGTCGCAGGGTCGTAAAAAGGGAGGAAATCACGTGACAGTTAATTACTTAACGAGGCCCTTTTATTTGAGTTACTTTAAACAGTTGTATAAGATTACGCAGACGTCCAATTCCTAAGAAAAATTAATGTTCTCAGAGAAGAGCTAAGACAGCCCAACTACTAGATGGCGAATAAAACCTGGTGGGGGAAACCGGGATACGACGTAGGCAAATGGACGACAGTACCTGTGCGAAAATGATTCAATATTGAAAGCTCTTTCGTCACTGGAAAACGCGAACATATTTTTGGAACGTACTGTTTTTCTATGACCGTATGACTACTATGACTGTATACGCGGTCTTGGATCTGTGTGGAGGACGGTTGAACTTCATTAGTAGAAGGGGTGGGAGTGAAGTACATTCAAAAACTCAGGTACAATAAAAATTGAAGTAAAAATAAAATGATGTTCCTGTATAAACTAGATACACAAGTGGAATAACAATCCAGTCTATAAACTTGTCTATTTGTTAATGAATTAAAATAGCCGTCATTTAGTTAAATCATATAATGCTAAGCGTTTTCGACTACTTGGTAATCATCCTCAGGTATAACAAAAGTACATGATTAAAATGTGAACACATTGATCTTAAAAGTACTGACACGTTTACTGCGAATTATATTTGTAATTAAAGTTGAATATTTACGTTTGTTCTTCAGGCGAACTTTTAATTTTCTCCTTGCTTGGCCCATATTGCTCCATCAAACTAACACAGGCATGTTAATTGATGCCCACAGGAGCAAGCGCGCGCTTTAGAGCCCAGGAGAGCCTGAGCGCTTTATAGCGGAAAGGAAAGAGACAGACGAAAGAGGTGGTATATGCCGCTTGATCGAGCTATATACAGGGATGGCCAGCACTGATTCAATAGATAAAGGGAAGAGAACTTATTAAAACTGTATCCATGTTAATTTTTAGATTTGCCTAAGAAATATAAGTGTCATATAAGAATGTAAGTTTTAATTTAATGCTCATTTTTTACAAGTTTGATTTTTTTATTCAAAAGAAATATTTTCTCAACTTTTCGTATAGAAAAGTGAAATTTTCAGGTATAGGCCTATTTATTTAATAGCCTTACAGAATGTTTTCGTAAATCTAATAAACCGTAAATACGTATTATTGAAGATAGTGCATTGAAAATTTTGAAAATATTCGCATGGAAATCGTTTGTAAGGAAATGAATTAACAAAGCAACTACTGTTACATCATAAGCAAAAATATGTGCCCATGTGTTGTAAAAATGTCAGCCCTATAGCTTCATTAGATTTCGAGAAAATAATTTCATATTCTGATGATAGGAAGTTGCTCACAAATATCACCTTAAAAGCATAATACGATAAGTGTTTTATTATGTAATATTAGTTACACTTAAAACAGATACAGTACCTAGGTAACTTTGCTTTGCACTTGTTTTTATTAGTTTATTGATTACTTTTGTAAGGCTGAAGATACCATCAATATAAATTCCAACTTATCATGTCATGCTCAATCTCTTTCTTTGGAATATCACTTTCTTTATGAATGATGTGTTTCATCCACTTAATACAGTATAATATTATAGTACTATGGAATTTATGTGAATATTCCTTCTTAACTCTCTATTGTGTTATTAAGATTTAAAACAAAATTGCAATATTAAGAAATCAGTGTTAGTACTTTTGTTTTACAGACAATATAGATATTAAACAGAAAGAAGCCATATAAAAATAACGACATAAAATTTCACGTTCCGTTTGAAGTTTGTGGACCACTGTTTTCTTAATCTAACAGGTTGCTTATTCATATACACAACCCTTCCTCTTTCCATACTTAGCGCTTGGTGTCCACGCACGACGTCAAGGTCAGAAAAATGCGCTTGCTTTGACATCACTGAACTAACATGATGTGTGTATGAGGGGAGGAACTACCTTGCCAGCTGCTCTGTAAACACTGTATTATTCTGTGTGTACTTAACTTTAGAGTGAATGTGCCTCAACTTTGAACTCTGGTTATAACCAAAGCTCGGAACTTGGGAACTTGTGTGTCGTGCGCATGACTAAGGTTACAGGTACAACGTACACAAAGCTCAAGCTGCAAGTGCTCAGGGACTGTCGTGTGTACTAAGAAAGTGGCCACAACTAATGACAGAAAGACGGACGAAGAAACTGTTATGTCGAAGCCAATGACATTCAGAGAATTAAAGGTAAACGGTCTGTTTGAGGAATTAGAAAATACGTGTTATTCGAATGGGTATTATAGAAGCTTGAAAATACATTTTTTTTTTAATTTTAGATACAGAATTTCGTGGAGAATTCGGAGGAGATACATAATTTTTTTCGAATAGAGAGTTTATATTTTGTAAGTTGTGCCACACACAAACTAGAAGCCGGAAACGGAATTCATTGAAAGACATTGCAGTCCCTGAAATTGGAGAAAAATCTGTCCATAGTCATGGATCGAAACGTAGAGGGGCTTGCCCTAGTAGTGACACACTAATTGAAAACTATTTTCGAGAAAAATTTAGGATATACTTATCATTCTCAGATACGAGATCAGCTAGCAACTGCTGAAAATCGAACAGAAAACAGTAATAGTGAAAAAATTCAGTATTTTAAGTCTACTACCGAAAAATCTTCGAATGTAGGTAGTCATACACTGTAATAAAATGTACACAGCAGAACAGTAAATTTGATATATTTCTCATGTTTATATATATATATATATATATATATATATATATATATATATATATATATATATGCTGAGAAATTACGTGTTTCAACCTACCATAATATTATCAATATGTTGTTGCAGCCAGAAAAAACTTTTGTAGCAGACCTGACAGTACCTCCATGCTGGAAGCTGGCGTTTGTTGACATTGAAGTCCGGTCGCTTAGTCACGTGCAAAGACACAAGTCCCCAAGTTCCGAGCTTTGGTTATAACCAGGCTTCGAGACTTTGGACCCGATACAATAAGTTTACTGTGCATGCACTATAGGTTGTTGACTCGCTGCAGGTAGATGGAGGTGTGTTGAGGTAACAACGTTGCTATTTAGAGTAGAGTACGGTAATATGGGGAAACACACATATGTACATTCTGAAAGTAAATATACATTACACAATGATAATGTCAAAAGAATGTGAAAATCATTTGTTCTCCTGTTTTTTTATAAGCTTTTGTGTTTAATTATACACAGTGTTAATGGTGGAAATAAGCATGTAGCAATTTTAATTTTTTCATTTATCCTATTGGTCTTATGATTGTCTCACATCATCTTGGGACTATTACGTGTTCGTTTTAATGTTATTTTATATCAGAAGTCACCTTGTTTGTCCAATATTAGTGTGCTTTGTGTTTTAGTGTGTCAACGTTTTTAGTCTGTGCATTTTAGTTATGCAATAACAATTTAACTATAAGCATGGGTGCAAATAGCCAATGATGATGACGCGCCCTTCAAATCTCACTATCAGCATCATCCTATTGGTCGTCTTTAGGAAGTGCACTTACAGTACCGAATTGCAATGTACTACAAGATACATTTTCAGTGTCTCAAACATAAATCTTTTTCGGTTATCTGCCAAAGTTTGTACTGTAGAAAGCTGCGCTCTACGTCGCATGACGTGATAGGAGCAAAACGAATAAACCTAACATCATTGCAGTCTCTAAGAGACAGTCCTTTATTTTCGCGTGACTCTATCTAATTTGCTGTTTATGTTACACAGTGTTCCATATCCGTTATTTTTACATAAAATTGATTTCCACTTCAGTTTTATACTTTCAGTAACCGGTATGTCTAATTAATTCTCTGCATCATTTTCTAAATTAATTTGAGGGCTTCAGGCATCTCTTGCTCTGACTTCTCTAACCGTGTAATAGTTTCAGACATAGTTGGTATGAAAACCAAATTATTCGTCAGAACCTTCAAATCCAGAGCGTTTTCCTTTGCGTATTTGTTGTTATTCATTCTACAGTACCCCCACCCACTGTACGCTTTACCACTATACTCAGTACGCCGTTATGCGGATTTCCCACTGAACTGCTCTATTGGGTCCGAAGTATCGAAGCCTGGTTATAACAGAAGTAAAAGATGGTACACCTGGTATGAGAACACCAGCATATAGCGAGAATACTGCAATGGCGTCGAGTATGTTTGTGGGCAGTGGAAAGGGATGTCGACAGCGTCGTATATCATAACCCATTGTTGTTTACTGTTTATTTTAACCCGGGATTCTTATATAGCTTATATATAAAGTATATCTCTACGGGTCTTCGTTGCAGTCTCGGTTATTGCGGATCTCCACTGTTGTGGAAGATATTACGTCGAGGACCACGGAAAGAAGAGTGTGACCAAGCTGCTTCAAACGTTTTTTTCTTTAAAACCTCGATCCATGTGCACTACGGACCAAGGACACGGGGTATAAAACACTAAGGAATAAGAAAAGAAGAATCCCCTCCCTTTTACCGTTGTAGCGCTGCCGATAGATGAACGTTAGCGATCAATTCACGACAAAAGCAATTTAAAAGCAATTTGAAATACGTTGGAATGTCTGGTGCAGTTTTGGAATGGTTCAGCCATTCAGATTGTGCTGGAGACTGGGGCGTGTTCACACGGAATTCCTGCAGGATTCGAACTGCGGAGCGTCATCCAGAACACAGCGTCCAATCTATTTCTCATTCGGAACACGGCGATAGTTCGGAGCTAGAGTGTTCCAGTATTTTATGACGTCGTAAAATCTAGGTCAATATAACGTCTGAAAGTACAACCTTCTGTAAGCATTTCTGCGCGCTCCGGAAAGAGTTTCAAGTAATTTCGTACAATCTTTTCCTTCTTAACGTCATAAAAACGACGATTAGAGACTTATGTCTGTTCTGCTTTCAGATGAATTCAATAACCTTGCGATATTCATATTTTAATGAAAGTAAATCAGTAACAAAGGAGGAATTTGAGGCTGCTGCCTGCATGTTCACTGCGAATCGTAATAATAATAATAATAATAATAATAATAATAATAATAATAATAATAATTATAATAATAATAATAATTTTATTTTATTTATTTATTTATTTATTTATTTAGAATATTAACGTGCAAAAACAACATCACAAGGCCAATTACAGTTTAGCACGATACAAAACAGAACAAAACAACAAATGATGATGAGCATGAATGATAGAAAATGGCAATGAGATGAAATACAAACAATATAATAGTCTACATCAATCATTGATCAAATAATAATTATAAAATTATAAATTTAGTACAATGAGATAATTGAAATAATGGAATAGCCTACATTAATCAATTGACCAAATGCAAGAAATAAAATGGACAAATAATTATAAAATTAGATCAGTGAGTTAAAAACTCAAAGATATACTACACATTAAATGGATCCAAGTTGAATCCATGCAAATTAGCATATTTAATGCATCTGCAGACCGGAGAGAGAGATTTAGGATTCTTATTATAAAGCAATTTATGAAATCTTAAACCATTAGCAGGAATACGAAGACTGATATTGCTTATGAAAGATTCACAATCAATATCACCCTTAATGACTTTACAAAAAAATAAATAATCAAGATCCTGACGTCTGATGAACAAACTACCGCAATTGAAATAATTGCATTTAATCTCATAGTTATAATCGGAATTTGGTAAAAATCTATAAGAACACAAGGAAATACATTTTCTTTGAATATTCTCCAATTTAGCCGAGTCAGTGGAAGTAATGGAGTTCCATACAACAGATGCATATTCAAGCTTGGATCTAACCAACGTATAGTATAAAATTAATAAACACATAGGAGTGGAAAAAGAATAAGTTACAGACCTAATTAGACCAAGCATTCTTAACGAATGGGTATAAATATATCGCACATGATCATGGAAATATAATTTAGAATCAAGTAGGACACCAAGATCTCTAATACAATCTTTCTTTGTAATTACGACATTACTGAGAGAATAGTTAAATTTTAGGGAGATAGTTTTCCGTGAAAAGGAAATAACAAAAGTTTTGGATTGATTAATTTTCATTCCATTTTCAACAGACCATTGTGAAATTGAATTAATGTCATTTTGAAGAATTTGACAATCGACCAAACTATTAATTTTACGAAAGATTTTGAGATCATCCGCAAATAAAAGGCAGCTAGAACTTATTCTTTATTCTTAATAATAATAATAATAATAATAATAATAATAATAATAATAATAATAATAATAATAATAATAATAATATACAACACTTTAATAGTACATTATGCAACGAGCCTATAATGATAGTAATTAAGAAGCGAGTATGAATGTTTATGAAACGAGCGCAAGCGAGTTTCATAATTTTCATACGAACTTCTTAATTACCATTATAGGCGAGTTTCATACGACTTTTTATGCTCGACCATATTTCTAACTTGAAATTACAGTATTCAGATGTACAGTAGCGTGCAAATTAATCCGAACAACGTAATTACTTATGCAAAAACACTCAAACGGGATAAAAAAAGGATCTAAGACATATCTCAGTAATCTATGTGGCCTCCCTTGTTCCTAATAACAGCTCTGAGACGATATGGCATGGATTCCACTAATTTCCCACAAATATTCATTTCTTCATCGCGAAACCCTACAACAATGAGGGCAGAAATCATCTTCTCCTTTGTAGAACAATCCATTTTTTGCATTCTTCTTTTGCAAATTGACCAGAAGTTCTCAATGGGGTTGATGTCGGGTGAGTTGCCTGGCCAGGGGAGTACCTGAATATTCTTCTTGTTGAAGAATTCTGTAGTTTTTCGAGACGTATGGCATGGTGCCAGGTCTTGTTGGAATACACCTCTGCCATCCGGAAATGATTTTTGCAGCTGGGGTACGATTCTGGTTTCCAATAAGTGAATATATTTGTCAGAATTCATCATACCCTTGATAGGTATTAATGCTCCAGGTCCTTCATGTGTAAAACAACCCCAAAACATTACTTTAGGGGGGTATTTGGGTGCTTGTTGGAAATGAGCTGCTGTTACTTTTTCGGATCCTTTCCGTACGTAAGAAACACAGTGGCCGTGGACCTCGAAATGAGACTCATCGGAAAAAAGTACATTCTTCCAGTCATTCACTGTCTAGTGTTGATGTAATTTTGCCCACATTAAGCCTTTTTTTGCACATAACAGGGGTTAGCAGTTGCTTCTTAATAGGCTTACGAGCCCTTCGTCCAGCTTCCAAAAGCCTACGCCGCACTGTTGTGACGTGAATATTCGCCCCAGTGGTAGCCATTAACTCGCGGGTTAAGTCGACAACAGTTAGTCTAGGATTTAATTTACTTTTCCTGACAATTAAACGATCATCTGTAGGTAAACTCTTCCTTTTCCGGCCACAGTTTCCTTTTTTCGGGGGTGTGATGGATCCAGTCTCCCTGTATCGTTTTGTGATCGAATTAACAGTAGCCAAACCGATGTGACATTCTGCAGCAATTTGCCTCTGTGTCATAGAAGAATGCTCTGCTAATGTTATAATTTTAGACCGTTTTCGTGGAGTTGTATCCATGTGTGAAGAGGACAGAATGTACACAGGATTGCAATATTAAGTCTTCAACACAACTGAAATGCTTATAAGTACAAAACGAAGGCAAAATGTCAGATATTAAAAAAAATAATGACAGACCAACAATGGAATTACACGTACTACAGATGTCAATTAAAGCGGTATGAGCAGCTGTGAGGCCAACAATGACAGAAAATTAAAAAATTTGTCGTGTTTGGATTAATTTGCACGCTACTGTATACATTTTATTTGTATCTGACAAGATCGGAAGTGACCTTGTTCTAGGTCGTGAATTGTGAGATGTGCGCAGACGCGAAAGTATTGATTTTTTCCGAGGAACAATAATGTCATTGACCTTGTGTAATCCGTTAAACTTGGTATAACTTTGATTATTGAATTCGACATTGAAAAACGAGATGACAAATTGAATTTATTTGAATATTATTTAAAATTAATGCTAATTATTATAGTAACAGAACATAACCTTCTGCGACAGTATTGGATTTCCAGCCTCCGTGACTTTTCGCTAATTCTCTTTCGATTGCATATCCGAGAATAATCGATACTTGCGGTTTTATAACGGTACAAAGCTGACTCGTTATTGGCTGAACATCTGCTAGCTGAGTTGTCATTGGCTGAAAACACCTGAACTTTAATGAGTAGGTGTACTTTAATGACATGCATTAAAGGACTGCTACCAGGTGTATAATTACTACAATTCGGTATGGTCGAGCATAAAACCTAATTCGAAACAAAAATAGTTTTGAATCCAAATCTACATGACATCGGCCCTGCCTTCTCTCCTATGTGGAAGTAAAATTTTAAGTGTAGACCAGCGGTGACCAAAACTCGAACGGCACTCATTACACGCGAGAGACAGTCTTTTAAGTAAAGAGACGGGGGAGAGTACATAGCATGAAAACTACTACCAGTGGCGGTTCGTGCACTAACATTGAGTTCTTCATCAACCCGCTAATAAAAATCGCAAGCTATGCTGTATCAGTTATGTCACTACTTTCATCAAGAGCCAATGAAATATATGTATATATATTTTTTTCTTGCTTTTTTAAATATGCCTCATAAACACAATCAGAAATCTCCTAAATTCTCTTCTGGATATTTATTTGAGAAAGCGCAGTTTTTCAAAATTAATTAACAACGTTAATTGGACAAATTATTTCAGCCACCTTGATCATTACGCTTTTAAAAAACTCTCATCCGTTGGAATGTTTAAGAGAACGAATTATTTCGTTTGCCACTAGATAGCTGGCTTCCTTACATTTTATTTATATCATCTTCCTCTTCATGACAATGATTTATGGCTGATTACAATTCTTGGAGTTTAATAGCTCGTTTCATTACTACGCTAGCACGTAATATTCAATCAGTTTCTCTATATTATTATTATTATTATTATTATTATTATTATTATTATTATTATTAATATTATTATTATTATTAGTATTATTATTATTAATATTATTATTATTATTATTATTATTATTATTATTATTATTATTATTACTGCTACTACTGGCAATGCTATCAGTATTGTTATTATTATTATTATTATTATTATTATTAATATTAAATCAATAACTAGTAAATAACTGATAATAGTCATCAAAAGATTAAAAAAAATTAAAATGGAGATATAGCGTAGTCTAGTAATTATTTTATCTCTCAAGGGAAGATGTAGGCCTATATATTCAGGCACGTGTATAAGAATTATGGTAACACTTGCTGATTAATAATAATAATAATAATAATAATAATAATAATAATAATAATAATAATAATAATAATACCTGTTATGCCTGTGTATTCAGCGTAATGTCCTGTAATGTCGCTTCTATATATTATTACTAATTAAACCGTTGAACAAAGCAACATATTACATTTTCTCCGACAGAATAGCGAATAAATTCCTCTTCCCATTTTGTACGAAACCTTCTGTTCCTGCTACAGACAGAGAGTTTGTAGAGCGACGTGGTACCGACACTGCTTACCTTCAATACGTGAGCGAGACAGAGAGCCATGTACAGGAAACTCCCCTTACCAATATGAATGTCTTTGATTACACGATGTAATCACGACACCCGTTTGGTCACCGCTAGTAGAGACAGAAAGATAATACAATCAATATACAGGGTGATTCAGAAGGTTGCGTACAAACTTAAGGCGCTTATGGAGGGTCGAAATACAACTTTAGAATAGGGACTTATGGTCTACAAAGTAATCCTGAGTCAGTGCAAGTCTGAAAATTTCAGGAACTACATAATTGATAATCACACATTTAAGTTAAGCAAAGATAATATTTACTCAACACTTTTGTTTTACAAAAGTTATTCAAATTGGCTACCATCACATTCAATACAGGCATAACATTGTTGTAGGAAATTCTGGCGCACTCTATCAAGTACAGAAAAAAAAAAAAATCCCGTACCGATCTTTGTAGCTGATTTCAGATCCTTGTTCGCTCCAGAAAACTATAGACTGGTAACTGAGACTTTCGTGGTTGGAATCTTTTTTTTTTTTTTGTTCTTTATTCAAATTTATTCCCAATACTTTTCGATTGCAGCGATATTTTACTACTTCATTAACATATTATTCCCAGAACATGAATGTTACCAGCAATTGAAAAGTATTGCGAATAAATTTGAATAAGGAACAAAGAAAAGTTTACTTCCCAGGCAGGATTCGAACCACGAAAGTCTTAGTTACCAATCTATCGTGCTCTGGAGTGAACAAGGCTCTGAAATCAACTACAGGGGTCGGTCCGGTTTTTTTGCCACTACTGTACTGAGAGAGGTAGAATTATCTGTAGTAATGTCACGAGAGGTCTGAGATCTGCCGATAAATCCACAAGCGAAGCGAGTGGATTTATCTGGGAAATCTCAGACCTCGAGTGACATTTATTAGGACTATTGCGTGAATAAAATAAAAATTTAAATAATATATCCCTAAAATTCGATCACAAAATGTTAATAATTGTATATTAACGAATACTTAACCTATTCAGACATTGTGAAGTTGAAATACTCGTAGATGAATATCGATTATTACAATAAAGAAATTCGATGTTATTATTCAGTAATGCCAATTGCGAAAAGCGAAATACAGGTTTAACAATGTTAATTACATGTACTGCACTTTTCTCTTATTATTATAACAAATAGGCTACATTTTCATTATCTGCTGAAATTATAATTTAATTTAACAGTAACAGTGGTGACAGCTATATACCAATGCTTATGTATTCACAGCGAGATATGTTGCTACACAGTGAAGCCATCTCTGTATAGATAGGCCTAATTAAAACACGAATTTTATTACGCCATACGAAAGGCAGTTTGATCAAAGACATTATTACTATACAAGGTCTATGAGTTTGATATGCGATTATGTTACATAAATTTGAATGTCTATTAATTGTTTAATTTCAATACAAATGTTATAGGCTACAATTTTATAGGTTACGTTAGGCCTGCCTGTGGAAGCAGGACCAATGTCAGCTGTGCCTTGTTTCGACCGTTACTTACAATGAGTGCTACACGAAAGCATTTTTTATAGATCGACAAACGCATTCTCGCTGTAGTGTGTAACTGAACTAAAGCTACATCTACACAGTTCAATATTCCAATCGCGTATGCGTGCAATCTGGGAAGAATATTGAAAGAATCAAGTTTAAAAGGTACGTTCAATTAAGATGCATAAAGATTTTGTGTCTACATGGTGCGCCGTTTTGAACGTGGTCTTCACTGCGTAAATATATTAATTAATATTAAATATCAATCTTGCATTCATTGCTTTAAAGTTGAAAGAAAAGTTTAACCGTGTAGTTGCATCTTAATGTATTCATGATCATCAATTTACGGGGAAACAGTTGGCGACAACGACT
Organism: Periplaneta americana; assembly: GCF_040183065.1. NCBI lineage: Eukaryota > Metazoa > Arthropoda > Insecta > Blattodea > Blattidae > Periplaneta > Periplaneta americana. The sequence continues at coordinate 170,684,743 of NC_091126.1, read as the reverse complement.
AAACAAAAGAACGACCATGCGATAAATTGATAGCCATAAATCTAGCTGCAGAAATTATCGCAAAGTCTGACTGTGATTGGTTGGAATTCAAAATTTCATTACACTTCATTGGTCGAAAATGGAATGACGTCATATAAACGAAATAGTCAATTAAATGGTAGGCCTACACGATGAAAAACGCGTCCTTACAAGGGGCTCTTGTAACTCCAGCATGGCTCAATGTGGTCTGTCTTTGCCGTCCACCCACAAAGAATGAGAACCACCTCGAATATTCGATAAACCGAATCTGAGACACTCCGTAAGATGGGAGAGATTTGCAAACTGACTATAGCGCCAGGCGTTCAATAGAAATATATAATTTATATTTTTCCTAAAAGATTGTGCACGACTCTACAACCAGCCGCTGCGATCTGCTGTATCTAGGAGGCTTTCCCATCAGCTAGACGCATTCTCAACCCACACTGACCGACTACATAAAGTTTCGCTGCGTACCATTTCTCGAGTATTCAAAATCAATCGTCTCAAGACCAGCCCCCTCCATGCGTTGTCATCCGGCGTTCGGGGAATGCTATGGAATTATGAAGCAATGAAGTTTGGATGGAATGAAGTTAGTACAGGGACATCATTTTATTTTTACTAACATTTTTAATATTAACTTGGTTATACCTTTGAATTAACGGTTGACAACAGGAAACACGTTTGTTACCCCCTTCCACGGCTGGAGTTCGATGATACTGGCGTAAAATACTTTACTAGGTATAGGAGGGAAGAAATGTAGTTCATCCATTTACGTAATCTAGGAAATATAGCGATTTTGAGTTTGATAATTTTCATTAGGTTTTTGTTTCATCAAAATACAGTACTGCATTAACAATAAGTGTTTTTACTCACGAGCTGAGCTGTCCATGCGGACATATTCATTGTGCAGTGTATATTATACTGTCTACAGCACATTAGCGTACAATATAGAGAATGAAGTTTAATTTAAAAAAATCATTATATGGTTATTTAAACACATTTTCGAAAATGGTGGCCGTTCATTTCGATACAGGCTGCGGTTCTTTTGTGCATATTATCACATTGTGGACTATTCTACCTAATTCCAATTACCAGTTTCGTCCTTCGCACTAGTAACTCATGTTGAAATAATTCTGTACCTACTGTATAAAAGAGTAGGCCTACCTTACGTGCTGTAAATTCAATCTTCACTTCTGCCCGATTCGAAAAGGTAAAATCACTCAGACATGCTATCTACTCTCCGTCCAAGTGGTTTTGTCGCAGGGTCGTAGAAAGGGAGGAAATCACGTGACAGTTAATTACTTAACGAGGCCATTTTAAGTTATTTTAAATAGCTGCATAATATTACGTAGACGTCCAACTAATGTTTTCAGAAAAGAGCTAAGGCAGCCCAGTTACTAGACTTTACAGAGGGGCGAGCAGAAGCAGGTGGGGGGAAAACCGAGATGCGATGTAGCAAACGGACGACAGTACCTGTGCGAAAATATGATTCAATATTGAAAGCTCTTTCGTCACTGGAAAACGCGAACATATTTCTGAAACTTACTATACTCACTAACTCAGTAGTGCTTACTATAACTGTAAGGCGACTTTGACTGCATACGCGATCTTGGTTCTGTGTGGAGGACGGTTGTAAGTTTACTAGTAGAGGGGGTGGGAGTGAAGTACATTCAAAAACTCAAGTACAATAAAAATTGAAGTAAAAATAAAATGATGTCCCTGTACTTAATATGGGTAAACGGGAGAAAGCCGATAAAAACCCCAAACACGGCCTTGTCCGCTACAAGCGTCACTATTGATTTTCGAATGAAAAATCCTAGACCTGATCGGGAAATCGAACTAAACATTTTTACTTTCCGATATCTCTAGGGAGCTTAGTTAGAGCTACTGGCTTCATCCTGGAAGGTCCCGAGTTTAATGCCAGTTGGTGGCTGATTTGTATCGTTGCCAAACTTCTGGAGAGGACTTGGTATCCACTTATCCCCTTCCAAAATTGAGTACCGGGTTTTTCCCCGGGTGTTACAAAGTGGTTGCCGACAAAGTGTTGCCGACCACATGACCTCATTCTAGTGCCGAGCTCATGAAAATAGAGATCCACTTTCATGACGCTCATTCGCTTTTATGGCGTCTAAAGGCGGAAACTATTTCTGAACTATTCGTACTTCAATTTCAAAGAGTTTAAAGTTTATTTCGCTCTATGTACGAGCGCAGCTTGGAAGTGTCGTTCACTAGTGTTACGCAATGTCTGATTTCGTATGCTTATTCTGGGTCCTCACTGCTGATTCGGAGGCATGAGCAGGTATGCAGAGACTCAAGCAAATGTACGTGCCTTAAGATGCATTTAGCATTAATTCATGTGTAAGTGCTCCCAGGAAGAAGGGATTATTGTAAATTCCAACGTGTTATTACATATATTTCCATAAGGATGAATTTAATTTCCTTTCCAAGTTTAAGAGACATCTTAATATTTATGAGTTATGAATAATTTGAATTTAATATTTAATGTGAAGAACGCTGTAACTTACACCGTCCGTCGCGTATCTTACATTATTTACACCTTCACAACAGTGTAACAAACATTTTAGGTTTTGTCCCCCAATAACAGATGTAAAGCCATTTAAAAAAGACAACAGGCATGAAATTTTCTACTACCGTATTTATTTTCTTTAATCGAGGCATGCCAGAAATCAGACTCTTAGGGTATTATTCATAGACATTTCGCCAGCCCGCGCTACGAGCGTGCTAAACTAGCCCCGGCTATCGACTGGTTACTTGTATAGGATTCATATCATATCATATCATATCATATCATATCATATCATATCATATCATATCATATCATATCATATCATATATCATATCATATCATATCATATCGTATCGTATCATATCATATCGTATCGTATTATATATCACATCATATCGTATCGTATTATATATCACATCATATCGTATCGTATTATATACAGACGTGGACAAATTATTAGCAAAATTGAAGATTTTTATTATATATTTTTACAAAATATGATTCTTCAATTTAGACTACAGTTGACATTTTTGTGTATTTCCAAATTATTAGCAAAATTGAAGATTTGTATTGTATATTTTTCAAAATTTAACTCCTCAATTTGGACTACATTTGATATTTTTGCATATTTACTAATTATTAGCAAAACTGAAGGATTTTATTGTATATTTTTAGAAAATTCGATTCTTCAATTTGGACCACAGTTGACATTTTGGATATTTCCAAATTATTAGCAAAACTGAAGATTTTTGTTTTTATATTTTTACAAAATTTGACTCTTCAATGCAGTTGACATTTTTGCTAATTTACAAATTATTAGCAAAATTGAAGATATTTATTATATATTTTTACAAAACCTGACACTTCAATTTAAACTACAGTTGACATTTTTGCATAATTCTGTCTTCTGTAATGAAGGAAATATGCAAAATTTTCAACTGTACTCTAAATTGAAAAGTCAAATTTTGTAAATAGAATTATCATAAGAAATCGTCAATTTTGTTAATAATTTGTCCACCTCTGTATCATATCATATCATATCATATCATATCATATCATATCATATCATATCATATCATATCATATCATATCATATCAATCATATATCATATCATATCACATATCATATCATATCATATCATATCATATCATATCATATCATATATCATATCATATCATATCATATCATATCATATCATATCATATCATATCATATCATATCATATCATATCATATCATATATCATATAATATATCATATCATACAATATATCATATATCGTATCGTATACACCACACACACACCACACCACACCATACCATACCATACCATACCATACCATACCATACCATACCATATCATATATCATATATCATATATCATATCATATCATATCATATATCATATCATATCATATCATATCATATCATATCATATCATATCATATCATATATCATATCATATCACATCATATATCATATCATATAATATATCATATCATATCATATCATATCATATCATATCATATATCATATCATATCATATATCATATCATATATCGTATCGTATACACCACACACACCACACACCACATTATATCATATCATATCATATTATCATATCATATATCATATCGTATCGTATAACATATATCATATCATATCATATCATATCATATCATATCATATCATATCATATCATATCATATCATATCATATCATATCATATCACATCATATATCATATCATATCACATCATATCATATATCATATCATATATCGTATCGTATACACCACACACACACCACACCACACCACACCATACCATACCATACCATACCATATCATATATCACATATCATGTCATATCATATCACACATATCCTATCATATCATATATCATATCATATCATATCATATCATATCATATCATATCATATCATATCATATCATATCATATATCATATCATATCATATCATATATCATATCATATAATATATAATATCATATCATATCATATATCATATCATATAATATATCATATCATATATCGTATCGTATACACCACTCACACCACACACACCACACACCACATTATATCATATCATATCATATTATCATATCATATATCATATCGTATCGTATAATATATATCATATATCATATCATATCATATCATATCATATCATATCATATCATATCATATCATATCATATCATATCATATCATATCATATCATATCATATCATATCATATCATATCATATATCATATCATATCATATCATATCATATCATATCATATCATATCATATATCATATCATATCATATCATATCATATATCATATTATATCATATCATACCATGTCATATCATATATCACTTCATATCATATATCATATCGTATCGTATAATATATATCATATCATATCATATCATATCATATCATATCATATCATATCATATCATATCATATCATATCATATCATATCATATCATATCATATCATATCGCTAACACTGGTTTATGAATACGAAAAACGTTAGTTCGCTGATCATCCACCGGAAGCCCGCGCTAGGAATGTCTATGAATATGGCCCTAAATGTGCAGTTTTGTGCGAGGATCGCCGGTCTGTGCGGACTGCATCATTCAAGCGTTGCTCTTACCCTTTCTTAGCTGGAGGGGTGTACAATGATCTATTCTACGCTTCTAGGGTTGAATTAAATAGGCATTTGGACATTATAAACACACTTAGCAGAAGGAAAAAAATACGGTTATTATCAGTGTTTGTACTTGACAATTGTAATAAAAGAAACTTTAGGCATCCTCAGTTATACTTCACAGAGTAGTTGTTTGTAAAGCATAATTTATTAATATGATTTTTATATAGTATTTGAAGAAAAAAAATATTGCAGTAATTTCGAAACAACAAAAAACGAACAAGTATTTCATTTTACATAGTACATACTAATTATTTTAAAGTAATAGACCCTACTCTTTCAATGTTCGTCGAGCATTATTATTTATTGGGACCATTGGTACAAATGTTGAAGAAAATATTATACTCCCAGTTAATTACATGCAGTAGGACACTGTGAAGTTTTTACACTGAAATAACTTCCTTGTTGTATGTCAATATAAATTAACATTAATATTAATAAATTATATAAATTAAGCTTAGAATTTAAATTCGCATATAGTTTATTTGGAAAACGTTGAGAGCAAGTATCGACAAGTTGGAAGAGTTACTGAAATAAATTAAAAGTGTAGTTCACAAGGTGTGAAGCGACGATATTCTATTTACGTCAGATTTAAAGGTTTATTAATGTAAGTATATTAGCATAATACAGTGACGTGAGATGGAAAATTTGCCATTATATATTTTCCCAGAAAATTTTTCTGCCTTGCAAATAGTTGCTTTCTTCGCTCCTTACAACCTCAAGAGCCTCGCATGTATTCCTCAATATATTCTCATCACTTACCAGCTTATGAAATGAAAGTCGTAAGGCGTCTAATCTTTGACGGCTGTGTTAGTACAGACTCCAAAACAGCGCCATTGTCAAGTTCGTTTTGCCGTGAGAGTACTGATTAAGAAATAAGAGCTGGCAATGTCATATTTTGAGAACTTTACTAATCTGATCTAAATTGTCACAAGGCTATTATCTCGACATGGGCTGATGAAAGCCTTTCATTTTAAAATAATTATTGTTGGCTGAGGAAAACATAACAGTTGTGTTATATGATTCGTAATTTCTCTTCTTCGTTATCTATGAACTCCTCACTTTATTTATCACAACTCATTCACAGACACAGCCAAATCAGCACCCGTACTGAAACTGAGTTACTGAAAGAAAAGCTGATATGCTGCTGTTGCAGGTCTGTATAGCCCTGTCGCGTTCCCCTCCAAGGCGATTCACTCCCTCCAGGTAGGGGAATAGAAAGGGCACATCGCACAGAGACAGTTTCACAATGTGCAGGGTTTTGACATGCCTGCTTTAATCGAATTGAAAAGAGCGAAGGCCAGTTTCTTACGAAATGTGAGTAACAATCAACAAAATCATGCAAAATAGGCGTTGACTACGTTATGCAATTTTACACTTTAATTTAACTGCCCACATACTTTTGAGTTTAATGTGTTGGTGCTGACACATCATATCTCTAACATTTCGTAACTACTTCAGGTTACAACACTATGCTTGTACAGAGTGTTAATGAATTACATAAGTTAATTTGAGGCAGCGATGCAGAACTGAGCTCCAATTATAGCATACGTCAAAAGTCGGACTACGTCATTCATCCCTTCCCTGAAGGCCACGCGTCATCCACATGACAAGGTACAGAAGATTTTATATTCACTATCTAGAGGTGGGATTCGAAGCAATATGAGTCGGAAAGTACAGGGATATTATTTTATTTTTACTTCAATTTTTATTGTACCTGAGTTTTTGAATGTACTTCACTCCCACACCTTCTACTAATGAAGTTCAACCGTCCTCCACACAGATCCAAGACCGCATATACAGTCATAGTAGACTTACGGTCACAGTAAACAGTACGTTCCGAAAATATGTTCGCGTTTTCCAGTGACGAAAGAGCTTTCAATATTGAATCATTTTCGAACAGGTACTGTCATCCATTTGCCAACGTCGTATTCCGGTTTCCCCCACCAGCTTTTATTCGCCAGCTAGTGGCTGGGCTGTCGTCTTAGCTCTTTTGTGAGAACATCAATTTCTGTTAGGAATTGGACGTCTACGTAATATTATACAACTGTTTAAAATAACTTAAATTAAATGGCATCGTTAAGTAATTCACTGTCACATGATTTCCTCCCTTTCTACGACCCTAAGACATAACCACTTGGACGGACAGTAGATAGTATGTCTAAGTAATTTTATCTTTTCGGATCGGACAGAAGTGAAGATTGAATTTACAGTACGTAAGGTACTCTTTTATAGCGTAGGTACAGAATTATTTCAACATGAGTTACTAGTACGAAGGACGAAACTGGTAATTAGGATTAGGTACAATAGTCTATAGTGCGATAATATGCACATTAGAACTGAAGCCTGTATCGAAATGAACTGTCACCATTTTCAAAAATGTGTTTAAATATCCATATTATGATTATTTTTCAATTTAACTTCATTCTCTATAGTGTACGCTAATGTGCTGTAGAAAGTATAATATAAACTGCATAATGTATACGTCCACATGGATAACTCAGTTCGTAAGTAAAAACACTCATTGTTAATACTGTACTGTATTTTGATTAAACAAAAACCTAATGAAAATTATCGAACTCAAGATCGCGATATTTCCTAGTTTACGTAAATGGATGAACTACTTTTCTTCCTTCCTACACCTATTAAAGTGATTTGTTTGTACATCTCGCCAGTATCATCGAACTCCAGTCGTGGAAGAGGGTAGCAAACAGCGTTGATCCAAAGTTATAGCCAGGTTAATATTAAAAATGTTAGTAAAAATAAAATGATGTCCCTGTGGAAGGTGATGGCATGAACATTTCCATTAAGCAACACACGATTGGAAATAAGAAATAGTGGAGCTAGAGCCCTGTCTGTATAATAGACAACCCAAGCACTCTTCATCTCATTGACTTGACAATACCTACCGGGGGGGGGGGGGAGTTAACTCTTATGATGCAATGTAGTTGATCATGGAAGTTTGTCAGTTTGCCGCATTTCAGCCAGAGCGTTTCTAGCTGTGTTCCGATGGGAAATATAGTTAGAAAAGCTAGTGTAATTGTTGTCAGACTGACAATTTAAACTGTTGTATTGAATATCCAATATTTAATGAATTTGCAAATTTTGTAGCATGAATATTATTATTATTATTATTATTATTATTATTATTACTATTATTATTATTTGTGTATACAGTCAATTTATATTTTTAGTTAGAGACGAAGTAGCCATATTAGCTACTTTGGTTCAGCTGGCTAGTGATTAGATGTTGGCGGTCATGTTATGTTTGAATATTAAAGACATAAGCCATGGATGTCAATTGATGCCCATAGGAGCAAGCGGGCGCTTTAGAGCTCAGGAGAGCCTGAGCGCTTTACAGCGGAAAGGAAAGAGACAGACGAAAGAGGTAGTATATACCGCTTGGTCGAGCTATATTCAGAGATGGCCAGCACTGATTCAATGGATAAAGGGAAGAGAACTTATTAAAACTGTGTCCATGTTAATTTTTAGATTTGCCTGAGAAGTATTAGAATGTAAGTTTTAATTTTAGTGCTCATTTTTCACAAGTTTGATTCTTTTATTCAAAAGAAATATTTTCTCAACTTTTCGTATAGAAAAGTGAAATTTTCAGGTATAGGCCTATTTATTTAGTAGCCTTACAAAATGTTTTCGTAAATCTAATATACCGTATATACGTATTACTGAAGATAGTGTATTGAAAATATTGAAAATATTCGCATGGAAATTGTTTGTAATGAAATGAATTAACAAAGCAACTGCTGTTACATCATAAGCAAAAGATACGTTCCCATGTGTTGTAAAAATGTCAGCTCTATAACTCCAGCAGATTTCGAGAAAATAATTTAATATTCTGATGACAGGAAGTTGCTCACAAATATCACCTTAAAAGCATAATGCGATAAGAGTTTTGTTATGTAATATTAATTACACTTAAAACAGATACAGTACCTAGGTAACTTTGCTTTGTACTGTAATATCGTTTTGATTAGTTTATTGATTAGCCTACTTTTGTAAGGCTAAAGATACCATCAATATAAATTCCAACTTATCATGTTATACTCAAGCTCTTTCTTTGGAATATCACTTTCCTTATGAATGATGTGTTTCATTCACTTAGTAAATAATACTACTATGGTATTTAAGTGATTATTCCTTCTTAACTCTCTATCATGTTATTAAGATTTAAAACACAAGTGCAATATTAAGAAATCAGCGTTAGTACTTTTGTTTTACAGACAATATAGATAATATTAAACGGAAAGAAGCTTTTTAAAATAATGACATAAAAGTTCACGTTCCGTTTGAAGTTTGAGCACCACTGTTTTCTTAATCCAACAGGCTGCTTATTCATATACACAACCCTTCCTCTTTCCATACTTAGCGCTTGCTGCCCGCGCACGACATCAAGGTCAGAAAAATGCGCTTGCTTTGGACATCGCTGACATAAGCAATTACTATGAACAGATTGGGTAGCAGAGGGTATATATTGTCAAGGGTTTTCAATTTTATGTTCAGCCATTACATTCAAATATATATATATGTTAAATCTGAAACCATATGTTGTAGTTCAGGCATATTGCTATTAAACATTCTATTTAAACTCATATGTAATTGCACGCTATACTTTGGAAAGTGATACGAAAAATGCTGCTTAATAATAATAATAATAATAATAATAATAATAATAATAATAATAATAGACGTGCGCTGAGTTAGCTCAGTGGTAGCGTGTCTGCACCCAGACTAGCCGTGCCGGGTTCGATTCCCAGCGTGGTCAGAAATTTGAATGTAAAATTTACCGCTCGGGACTAGAAGAGATGGCGGTGCACAATTTATACCTGTGCACCAATACGCCTCAGTTAAATCCCAAATCACTCCCCAGTGCATATGCAGAGAAGGCATATGTCACTGTTGATAGTGGTTCGACCGTCGGACGGGGACATTAAGGCTGGCGGCCCCCTTGGTGCTATTCGACAGGAGTAAGCTACGCGCCGGCACCGGGTTTCCCCTTCTTCCTTCCTCAACTTAATCATCACACATCCCATATACTACACTTACACGAACACTTACACATACACTGACCCTAGTGTACGGCATAACTCTCCACCGATACTACACATGTACACAGTGGTCCACTGAAGTCGTGTGCAACTAGAGCAGTCGTGGCGAAAATGTGACTCACGAGCACATTGTGACTTGCAATGATAGCTGTGCATTTCTCTTGCTTTCTACCTCCCACAAACCCCTCCTTCTCACTCACTTGAGTCAAAATCCGTTCCATTTGTATTTGTCTCTGATCTGCGAGTGGCGTATCGTCGCAATGTCTCTCTTGAATACATGTATATATACAAAAACGAACGTAGAATAGGACAAATTTTTTTGCTGCCAATATGATGAAAATATTAAATGTATGATTTGTTCGCAAGTATTACGAGGAAAACGGTTGTATAACATAAAACGGCATTATACTATATGTTACTGATGAAACATTAAAAGGTTAAGTGTTGTTATTATTATTATTATTATTATTATTATTATCTCTGTACATCTATAATTTTTCAGCAGATATACGAATGATGCGGTTAGATCTTCAATTTAAACTCACAGATTTACAATGTGATGTTAAATAAAAACTAGATGTAAGGACTTGACAAATGTTGAACTTTTCAAATCTTTGCCAAAAAACAAATATCCGAAGCTTCGTTCTTTCGCTTTCTCTTTTGAAATCATGTTCGCTACAACTTACGTTTTTGAAAAATTATTTTCAACAATGAAAATAGTAAAAACCAAATTTAGATCACGACTGACAAGACAAATACCTTCGTGATCAACTACGACTAGCAGTAAGTGGCATCATTCCTGATTTTGAAACTCTGTCGCAGAGACATTCTGAAGACAGTTAATTTTAGGTTGTGATAATGTGTCCTATGTTTCATTGTTCATTTCTTTCTTCGTTACACGTACTAAACATTAGTTTGTAGCCGTCTACTGTGTAAGATTGTATTTAAGTGCTTGACGTAAGGAAAATGAAAATCCGTTAATAAGTCAGACGGTTGCTTCACTTCCTCTTCGGGTGTCCGCCTCCCTCCATAGGTGCTATGCACGTTGCAGGTTACACAGTGGCTCGGCGCACGATTACATTTTCGCCGCGGCGGAACTAGAGAATGGATCACAATCCTGACATCTATCCTCAATATGCGGAACCCGATTCACATAAAGTGAAGTGGGCAGGCATTAGACACACACAATAATAATATTGGTATAATAGATGAATTACCTGCAATTTTTTTTATTTTAAT